>NW_017299970.1:77207-104200 GCF_001594075.2 Trachymyrmex cornetzi
CATCAGCTTATTTGACGGCCTCGGCCATCATCGAGAATCGAAATTCGACGGTCCTTTTCAACGTGCGGTCGTTATTAACTCTCTAGATATCTACATACGGGGAAACGTCGAAATATCCGAATTTTTTTTCAGCCTGGTGCATGAGAAAGTTATTAAACTGTATTATTGATTTTCTATACTTTCCTACTTTGTGCCGATTGAAATGCGCGGAAAATGGAGATGCAAATGCGATCTAAAAAATGAATTGCAAACTCGATCGCGACGAGAATAATAAAATAATAATTGCTGATCATTGTGATACATATATACGTGTTCGAGAAATATACGAAAATATTCAATTTATAATTGTATACAAATCGTTATCTGTATTGATGTTTATTTTTATTAATTATAACGTACTTTTTGCATTATGAAAGAAATAGTTACATACGAATTTGCTGAATCTTATTTTTCTTTCGTTAAGAATTGTTGCGGCTTACTTTGACATAAAGAATTAACATTTTTCAGTTTCTGCAAATTTTCTTATTACAAATTTTGTTTTAGTTAACTTAGAGAACCTATAATTTGTAATAATTCAGTATTAATTCACAATAGAATTTTAATTTTTAATTTTATTTGCTGTACAATATAGAAAAAAGTGTTTAAAAAATTAAAAATACGTATATGATGTTAAAATATACACGATAGAATTTTATCCCCTAAAATCCAGCGCGAATTATAAATCGTTAAAGCAAGCTTTTTATGCTTTTAATAATTTTAACCAATTACACGTTGATATATTTTATTATACTATATTTTCAACAGCAGCATTCTGATTTTAATTTCTCTCGATATTATTAGTTGTATTAATTGTATTTTGTTGTCTCTAGTTACGTATTTTCGCGAGAATGGGAGAGAGAGAGGGGGGGAGGGGAGAGAAAGAGGGAGGAAGAGAGAGAGAGAGAGAGAGAGAGAGAGGGAGAGGTTTTTCCGTCATAACACGTTTTAAATGTACATATAATGCGTATTTTCTTGTTGCGATTGATGTCGCGATGTGATTTCATAATATGTTTCCACTTGTTCAAAGGAATTTTCTACAAAACGTGGAAATTTCTCTCTTGTCTCGACCCCTCCACCCTCGTCGACAACCGCGTGACGGCGTCTCGCTCGCGCCGACTGCGCGTGCTGTTGACCGGTCGCCATGGCAACCTAGCGACGAGTCTACAGTGGCCCAAGGTGGATGGACTGCGGGCTGGCGCGCCTGAACAGACAGAGCAGAAGTCAGTGCACGCGCGGACGCGAAACCGGACGTGTAACGTTCCTCGCTCTCTATATCTCTCTGTCTCTGTCTCTCTATCTCTGTCTCTTTTTCTCTTTTTCTTTCTCTTCTCTCTCTCTCTCTCTCTCTCTCTGTCGTGCTCCTTTCATTCTTTTTTTTTTCTCTTTTCGCCGTGTCGATTTTCGAATCGCGTCGCGAATTACCTCCCTCGTTCGAACGTACGTGCTGATGGTGTTTGTGTCTTGTATCCAGGCTATCCAGACTCCCGGAGAGGACGATCTTCCGAGGCCGAAGTCAGCCGTTGACAGTGACATTATGGAGTGATTCGATCGACTTCGTAGCAGGTGAGTCCGTTGTAAAAAAAAAATAAAATAGAGAGAAAAAGGATAGAAAGGGTTGACGTCGCGTCAGCCGGCCGCGCGTTACAGACAGGTTGACCGACATCCGCGACGGCCTGTCGAGAGACTCCGAATTTCACGCTGGAGACAGCGATACGCTTCCGCCTGTTTCAAGTGTCGCGGTAGTCACGGATAGTCACGGATCAGCGACACACGATTCTTTTGACGCGCGTGAATTTCATTCGCGTGAGTGCACGTACGGAGTTAACGTTAACAGACATCGTCGTGATATCCGTCTCCGACGTGTCTCATTTTCGACGAGACGGCTTTACGCGGATGACGGATAAATTCATAATAATCGTATAACGTCTCTGACCTTGGGAAGAAATAGACGCGCCGCTTTTCTAATTCGGGCTTGAGAAACGGAGTAATCGTCAAATCGGAGTGCATCGACTAGACGGGCGTCCGCTGCGGCTGACGGTCGGAACTGCACTCTGTGATTCTATCCAGATGCTCGAACACGCTTTTTTCTACGCATTGTTATCGGTAACGAATACGTGGACGTCAAATCAAATAATCGTTTGACGGTGAATTATAATATACACTACAATAATTTCGAGAAATCACAAAGTGCTGCGTAATGTTAAGGAAAAGATGATAAATTAGATAGTCTTTTTGAGCAGAGATGTCATTTTGCAAATAAGGGAATATTAACAGTTGAAAATGGGTAACTTGTATATACATATATCGCTCCCTTACTTCAAAAGTTAAGTCTCGTAAATACCGTTACAATTACAATAATTATCCCTAAACAAATATATAAATTTTAAATGAAATTGTTACGGAAATAATATTTTTGGTTTTACAATTAGTCGAAGTATGAACTTTCAAAATATATCCTTTACTTTAAAAGTAGCACAATTCAAAAAAACGTTTCTGAGTTATTATTATAGATAATTTAAATAAACGTTAACTTTTAGTTTAAAAATTAACTAACTTAACTTTATACAAAATCTTCAAAATCGTTACAATTAAAAAAGGTGGCTAAAAGAAATTGTTTCAACTTAACAAGGGTGATTTTTTAAGGGTTGTGAAACATACTCGACAAAAATAATATTTGATCATGTTAAGAAAATATTCTTTTTATCGACATTATTTGATTAATTAATAATAATTTTCTATTGAGTTGAAAAATGGTTTTTTCTCTTTCTGAGAAACTTAATTTTTTAAATTCGTTTTTAAATCGTTTTTGAAACAAGGCAGCGATATATATATATATATATAATTTTTGAAGTAATTTACACGATCTAAACAAACAGTTTGCATAATTTATAATGCAACTAATATTTGTGTAAAAACAATGAACAGTCCTTCGACATCGCCTTCTCTACTGCCAAGTAGATATAGTCAAATAAAGGTCAGACATGCCGTATTCATTTATTGAACACATCGTTTCCCAAAATTTTGAACATTTGTTGCGTTGCATTTCTCACTGAAATTACTTTAACAAATATTTGTGGCGTATTTAGAAATTCTCCTACGTGTTAGGAAAGTTTGTTGCTTGTGTTGCCGATTGCAGAATTGGTTTAATAACGATTGATGGAGTCTCGTCTAAATAATGACCTCGCATGTAGTACACAGTGTTTTATAAGTTTCGTAAACTGTATTTTGTGTTGTATGCGCGAAATAATGCGCTAAAAAATCATTTTTCGATGTATTTATTCGTATTTTAGTCGTATTTACTCTTCTACAACGCTGTTTAATTTGCGTTTTATTAATCATCAGTAAAATATCTCGTGACATTTGCAATCAACTTATTAAGAGTTTATGCGTAAATTGACGATAATTGCGAAAGGTCTTTAAATGAAACATTATTTGTACGCTGAATATTTTGTAAAATACACATGTCGGTGGTTAATGTTGTTGTTTTCGAGAAGCAGGCTATAAAGTGAACTCGATAAATACCTACGTGAAGTCAAGAGAAAGAGTTGTAGAAAAAAACCATGGTAAAAAGATAATTTTTGAAATTTATAATTTTGGGTTTTATTTAAAAAAAAAATTTTTTTTCTAAATAGAAAGATTTGTATGTAATAATATTATTATATTTTTTGATCGCATGATTATGCTTGATTATGCACGAAACTTCGTTACAGACATGACATTTCATTACAAACGTAACGACGCGCAAATTCTGTACACGATTTTATATGTGCGTAGAAGTACGCTTGTCCAAGTTACAGTAAAGTCTCAATTTTGCTGAGTAGCGAAGGAAGTCGGTTATTATAAAACTTATATATGAAACTTTGTTCTGAAAGAATACTTGCAGTTATTTGTATGCTAATTTAAGTATTTATTTTATACTATATATTATAAATGTTAAAATAGGCTTATAGAATTTCGAGTAATTCTTTCTTAAGTAAAGTGTGGTAATTATTTGTTAATTATTAAACATAATGGGGCATCCAATCTTATCACGGTAATCCAGGTTTTATCTTAAATGAAAAAAATTGTGGTTTATATGCCTGTGGTCTACGAATGACTCATGATCTAATACCGTAGAAAAGATTCTAAAAATAAAAAAAGAGTGATCTCACCATAATGTAATCCAATTTGTAGTCAATATAGATGAATAGATGAGGAAGTTATATCAGTGGTTGGAAAAATTTAACACGGTTTATAGGGATCTTACCTGTTTAATACATTGTTAAAAATAAAATGTTAATAAATTATTATAATTTAAAAGACGTATAGTGGACTTAAATTTATATTTTAACATTTTTGCATGACTTTTTTCTCAGAAAACCCATTATATATTTTTAAGTTAAAATTAACACTTTATTTTTAAACAGTGTAATATTGTCAGTACCACAAATATTAACAATATTATTAATCGTGTGGTTGATATTGATGTAGAATATTGACATTGAGTTGGATTTTTTTCATTCTTGAGCATCAGCATTCTTTATCACAGCGATAATACGTTCGAGAATCAAGAAATCCGAATCATCGTTAATATTGACAGTATTCGTTGGTACTGATAGTATTATTGACTGTGAGGTCTGTAATGTACATAAAGCTGAGCTGAAATATTGTCAATAATATACTGATAGTGTAAACTGGTAAAAACACTGATACGGACTGTCGGTTTTAATATTACTGATCACTGAAAGAAAAGATTGGGTGCTGCAGCAAATTAAATTGTAAATATGGCATAGCATTTTTAATTGGCTGCAACAGTCAATTTTTGGTTGCAGCAACCAATTTTTCGTTGCGTTAGCGTATCTACAATGTCAGTATAGGATTTCGATAGGCTAACGCAATAAAAAATTGACTGCTCCAACCAATTAAAAATGTTATACCATATTCAGCCAATCTTTTCTTTCAGTGTATTATTTATCGTGTAAAATTCCGCATTGCGATGGCACACTCGGCAAGGTCGAAGATTATTTTCGATATAACGGGTTCGATTTCAAACCATGGCGTGGGAACTTCATCGCTTCGACCCGGTGCCGGACTTCCGCATAAACGAGGTGAACTATAGCTTAGGGCTTCGCGTTGCGAGCATACTCCAAAGTCCGAGTTTGCTTTGAGTTTTATTGAAGTTGAGAGACGAGGGAGAGACGTGCGACTGAATTCTTTTGATCGACCTCGATAAGTGTCTTTAATTCGAAGATTAAGTTTTCCCAGGTAGTATGGATAAAGCTATTTCTCGTTAGGTTGCTATCTGAATTGACGCTTTAACTGCCATGTGTACCCAATTGTATACACACCTATGTGGATTCAGGCCGCATCAATCAATTCTAATGTTAACACACATTTCTTTACTACCATCTTGTGTATAAACCGAGAACACTTTGCATTGCTTTTATATATATTTTAAATTATGAAGAGACCTATCAGTTTTGCTGAAGATTTTGATTCAAAAATATATTTTATTGGAAAATGTATTTTAATATGAAAAACTTTTCTTAAAATTACATTTTATGAAAAATAGTAATATGACGTCATGAAATCGATTACAAAAACTTGTACAAGACAGTCAAAGTGTTAATTAATTATTAGGATATACTTATAGATAACGAGCAAAATAATGCTCGATTAAAGGATTTTGTATATATTATTTTATCATTCGTTAGAAATCGATCGTAGATAGATAACTAATTAGAATTAAAAGAAAAAGGAATTAAAACCAAAACAAGTCAAATTTAAAGTTAAATTAATTTGAATTTGAATTGAAAAATCTGTTGGAGAGTGTTGGCTGCATGCGTTTTAAATAGAAAGGCAGAGTTTATGGAAGTCTGTATATTCTTGAATCTTAAGTTTAGGAAGCGGCAAAAACTGCCGTTTCCTAATATCTCGTTTTCGCCAAGCTGCTTCTGTTTTCTATTGCAGGTCATAAAGACCGAGGAAAGTGATACCGGTATTTGCATGTTTGCACATTTGTTGCGCGATTCCGCTGTATGCATTCTCTCCACATAAGTCATGGAATTACGTGCAGTCCCGTGTAGTTGTGCAAGGTGCTTCCGTGATATTAATTTATGACTTCGCATCGCTTGATCTTAACTCGTAAGCGCGCGCGTAGGATAACTAAGAGTCCCAGCGTTCCCATTATCTTTCGGCAACTGCAAAGAGCAGGAATTTAAATAATGTACTACGAAGCAAATAATTATTTCAAAACAAGGAACACTAGCAAAAGTGATTGTCGATAGACAATAAAGAAAAATGGAATAGAAGTTAATGAAAATTAAAAATATTAGAATACTAAAAAAAAATGTTAATTAAAATTTAAAATTTAATTTAAATTGATAACAAATGTAAACATTTAAAAAATTTTTAATGTATGTTGAAGTTTATTATTAATTTTATATATACGGTATATATAGTTTAGGATATAACGCAAAATGTAAAATATAAATTGTGCATTCCAACAACTGAATAAATATTAATATAAATATCCTGCGTTTCAAAGCTGAATTCATACTCCCAGATGGAATTTCCGAGAATTTAATTTTATGATGCATAAAGAATTTATTTTCGAGAGAAACTTTTGAATCTTCATTTCCGTGCCATCGTTTCTTCGTCGATTGTGTTAACTACGTTCGTGTATTAATTCGCACAGTCATTCGGCCGCCTTTCGCAGCGACTACTTTGCTTAGATTAGTGAGACAAAAGACTGATCTTCTTTCACACACATACATACACAATCACTGACAGAATCTAGGTAGGAGGAAAGCCAGTGCGCACTATTCTTGTTTTGCTCGAAGGTCAAAGGGAAGAAGCGTAACTGTTCCGCCTGTACTTCTTGACACCTTTTCCGCCCACTTCCGCCTCGTACTCGATCTTTTTTCGCCTCTTGTTCTTGTCCCGATCGCCTCGACAAGAGGGATAGAAAAAGATCCTCTCGGATGGCGCAAAAGCGCAATTTGTCCGGAAAAACAACGGTATTATCGCGCCCGCCCTCGACATCGAGTCGGATTTGTCATTTGTCCGATGATCGAAACGCTTCGTTGGATCGTCTGACCAATCGACTACGTTTTCACTCGCGGCTTACCGTGAAATCGACGATGGGCTTATCGATTTGACTAGGGATTTTTTTTATAAGCAGAGAGAGAGAGAGGAGGGGGGAGACAAAGAGATAAAAAGAGCTCACTGACGAGCAAATATTTAAAGCTCGTTGTATTGGTTGACCTTCCTCGTATTCATGGCATTCAGCTATTCAACCAAGTTTTGTGCAAACGACAGTCTCTTTGTACTCGAATGTAAAACAATTGCATTGCGATGTGAAATTGTGACTATATTTGGCGATGGGAAATATTACTTTAATGTAGGAGAATATAATGTAAGAGTAGAGAAGCTACAAGTACCTGCGCTCTCTTGTTTCTCGGAAATAATGTTAATACACGGTTTTGGTAATATTTGAGGAAAATATAGGGACTTAGATATACAGTTGCAACGTATGTACATGCAATATATTTATCTATGTACATATATCGTGATCGTATACTTAAATTAATATATTTGCGATATATTACGAATCTGTATGGTATATCCATATATGTCAGATATTAAATTATGAATACGAATTAATTCCTATTACTTATTATAAATATATTATATTTGTGGTTAGGAATTTTACAATATTTTAATTATATTAGAGAAAGACACATCTCTCTTTAAAAACCATAAGTTTACTATTACTAAATAAAGAATTCAAAGATCTCTTAATATTTCGAGATAATACGTAGCTTTGTGAAACGAAGCATTCACGTGAAAATTCAATTATTCGTTCTATCAGGCTATTGCGATCGTCCTCCTTTATTTGTATCGACCTATACGTCATGATACTCGTGATTCGAAAGAAATATGATCGCAAATATTCTCTAACGGATTGTGTAACGAATTTAAAAGTATATCCGGTCGATGATTCGATGTGAGCTTCTAGCGTATTATTTGCAGCGGAACGGTAGAAAAGCTTTAAGCCCGATCTGGCGCCAGGCCAATTTTTCGCCGATGGTAACCCGTCCACGTTTCACGGAAAAAAAAGGAAACGGAGGTCGTGAATAACCCCATTGATGTGTAATCAGTACGTGAAAATGTCCTACGGCGCTTTAATAAACCGATACGCGCGAGTTGGTTAGGTCGGGAAAATTCATTTCGGCCACTCTGATTTGAAAGCTTGATTTCAAGCTTTTAGCTTGTTGATAATATTATTCTGCGAGGATTCACTATGAGAGCGTTTTAAGCGTATGCAAATGGATTACGATGATCACGGGTATTTTTCGAGATCATGCCATTTTACCAGTGGTAAAATTTGTATATCTGGAGGTTGAAAATATCCCGTCTGGATATTTAACGAACAGATTAAACAGTGGCAAATTAATTAACGAATAGTTATTGTTTTGTATTCTCTTGTATTCAATTTATTCGCGTTAACATTCTTATTGACTTGATAGATCTTTGCGTATCAATCGTAATTTTTCATCTATTTTTGAAATTCTGAGAAATCGCTTAGAACCTGGCATTTATGGTTCATCGGATCGGTTTTGTTCTTACTGCGGTTAGTCATTATTATACTTACAACGCGTTGCCTGCAGTCGGACGTATAATAAATCAGATAATTCAAGTATTTCCAAGAATTTAGACTGTCTGTTTTTGACCGATCCATCTACAACTCCAATATATCATCCACAGCTTTGTGTTCTGGTTGGATTCACTCGAGACCTACACAAAATACTCAACAGTTATTAATAGAATTCGAGAAAAATAAGGAATCAGTGGATTAATTTTTTTACTTCTTAAGAATGCATTATGTGTTTTTTAATAAAATAAAAAATTTCGAAAAAAATTATAGATTTTATAATATTACATTTTGGAAAATAATACAAAAGGTTTGCGATTTAGAATGTCAGATCTGAATTAAATGTTATTCCAATAAGATGTAGACATATTTAAAAAAATAATTAAGATGAAATGAGAAAATTTGCAGAGAGAAAGAGAGAAACTATACATCTAATATATCCTTAATTATAAACAAATTTGATATATGGAAATTTTATATTATTACTTTATATTATAAAGTAACATTTTATATCCTGTATTATACGTTAGTGGAGAAACTCTCTTATTCTATTAATTTTTAAAATTACTTTTTTAATATTTAGATATTACACATAGGAGTTAGTACAACTATTATATCGAGTAATTTATAAGTTAATTTTTACTTATATAATTTTACTATTCGTCAATTTAACGACGCTGATCAATTTTAACTCATGTTGAAAACTTCGCGATGGAAAAAGAGAAAGACGCTTACAGAATTATAAGTCCTTATCTTCTGCGACGAGTCGTGATCCTGACTTGCCTTTCTCAACAATTAGTCGTCAGTACTGCAGAGGTTTCATAAGAATTCCCTTAAGACAGAGGGATTTCGCGGTACGTAACCACGAAGGACTGGCTTAATCCTGGGAAACATAATTAAAGTACCTTCAAGTTTTCCATTTCACATTAATTCCGGCTTTTATCAGCCGCTTTCCCGCTTTCGCTCGACGCAAAATACGTTTTAAGTATCTCGGAAGCAGTTTTTTCTTGATAGTTTCATACGATAACTTTATCGCTAATAAACGAGCGAATATTGCGAAAATTTTTATGATTTGTCGATAGAGGAAATTAATTTTTTGATATATTTTATTTATTTTCATATATTAATATGACGTTTTCTCGATTATTTATCCTGTAGGAAAGACTTATTTAGTTCATTACATTCCTTCATTAGTATTTTTTCGTAGTTCAAATTGGGGTTGCTTTTAGATCTGTAGGTCTGTTCGAGCCGAGCTAATTCAAATGGTAATTTTATAGTACAGTCTAGTGGAATGGTAATTTGAATACTAATTTTGTTGTCTAGATTATACTAGGGTAGAACACTAATTTGAAGTATGCATATGCGTTGAGTGAATTTGCAGCTCGACACGCCCGTCCGCGCAGATGTTGCCAAATGACGATATGTATAAACTAAACTTGTAGTGCGCTGGAAGTAGCCTGTGTGTTGGTTAAATGACATTAAGGACTACCAGCTATAGTGGTCTATCATCTGGTCCAACGTTACTTACAGCTGTCATTAGCAGCTATCTTTATTACGGTATCAAAAGACTTGCAATAGATAATGTACAGCTGTTACGTAACTAAAGTATGAGGAAACATTATAAAATTTGAATTTTTTAATAATAATTCTTATACTAAATTATTCTAATTTATTTACAACTTTTATTATACATTTCATTACTTTTATTGTACATACAAAAATGTTTATCTTTTTTATTTTAGAATTAATACGAAGCGAGTTAAAACGTTGTACTAAAATTTTTTAATTTCTTGTTTAATTATTATCAATGCCTTTCTTTAGTTTCTTAATTTTTTTGATGGATTTATATATAAAATATTTTTCTTTTTAATCTCTCTTACATTTAATCTCTTAATTTCTTTTCTTTAAGTCTGCCAAATTATTTACGCTAATACATTTAATCTTTACAAAGAATGATAATAATTAATGTACCATGTGTCTAAAAGCGATATCTGACGATATATGTAAATGTAAGTTATTTTGTCAACAAATCGTGTTCGAAGTAAGTCATATTTCTTGATTTAATCCGTAATACTAATATCTATATATACGATCGCTGCACATTATTCCTCACGGAGGTGGAGGATCTTCGAGATTCCGCGTTGCCCACTCCAAGGGCCATAGATACTCCGGGTAAAAGGTGCAGAGATAAAAAGGGGATTAAGACACGGCGGTTGTACCGCCAGCCATCCTCTCTCTCCTCCTTTTTCTACACCTCTTTCCCCTGTCCTCTGTCCTCTCCTCGTTCTCCCGTGTAATTGTAAACTTACACTCGCGCGCACCATAAATTTTTCTCGTCTTAGCTTACTTTTAAAATTTAGTATTCACGCGAACCGCCTATTCCCCGAGCTGCCCTCTGCTCATTGTGCACTAGCAGAAAAGTCTAAAAAAGTTCGAGCAATTCCGCGCTGCCCCATGCCACGGCCTCCGCTGCCACCGTACCTAGTGTATTGATAAGAAAAAAACGCACTCCACCCGGTCTATTGTCTTGTGCACTTTTTATTGCGTCGTACCGCTTTTAACGTTTCCATTCACCGTTCTACACCGGTCGGTATAAAGGCAATTTTGCAATGCCGCCCGACATGTGATATTCATTACTTTCACTTACCCCGTGTTTAATAAAAAAAAATCGTAATTTACTTAAAATGCTTTATATTTTTTAGTAATAAATAACAATCGATCGATAAAGTGAACAATACATAAACAAAGGAAGAAAGACTTTATTCGGTCAAAGCGGATTTTAGTGTCTAATATTATAATATTTTTTATATGCACATAAAACTGCAACTTTCTATACACACAAAACTGTGGATCGATTGTTGGTTTTGAAACACAGTCATAAACTGAAATTGGAGTATGTAATACAAATTAAATTAACAAGCTATTTGATAGTAATGATATAATGAGCATCAAGTCATTGAAGAATTTATTGCGAAAAATATCACCTGAGTCAGAATTTGAGAGAGAGAGAGAGAGAGAGAGAGAGAGAGAGAGAGAGAGAGAGAGAGAGAGAGAATTTGGATCTACATTCCGCTATTTAATTTATGATATTATGTATTTCAGTTTAGAACTGTGTTTCAAAATGACGAATAATCGGCACGCAGTTTGCATTAATCCGAAATTTTAAAATTCGCGCAAACGATATTATTAAGCAAGAATCGCTTTGATCAAATAAAGCTTTCATTTGTATTACTGTACATATTTTTCAGTAGTTTTGAATACGATATCGTTACTGTTTATTATCTATTAGTTGTTGTTATTATTTTTAGTCAATTTTGCAATGTAAATAATTGTAAATTAAAAGAACAGTTTTTCAAAGCCAAAAGAAATTACAGTTGTTTTCTTCATGATTGAATCACAAAGTCATATTTTTATGTGATATTTTATAGAATATGGAACTCGTAAATTTTTCTCTCTTTTTTCTTTGATTTTTTTTATATCAAACGCATATTGTAAATTGCAGTGAATGTAAAAAATTTATATTATTAGTAAAAATATTAATAAAGTGGTATTAATATTCAGATGTGTGAATGTACTGTAAAAGCCTATAAAAGATAGAAGAACTATTCATATATATTAATCAAATTCAAGAACACATTAATATGTATCTAGAATATATCTAAAAACTATTTAATTCGACGTACTACAAGGGATTTAAATAAGTAATCAAAATTTCAAGGGTGATTAAGGATGTTTTTTTTATAAGAAAGAATGTGACCCCTCGCAAAGAACATGAAGGAATCCGAAGACAGCATTACTTTCACCTTCTGCCCTCTTTTTCACACTTTCTTTTTTTACCTACCATATGTATACGAAACAAGATACCATGGCAAACATAATTTTCCCCTATTGCTCTTTCTTTATACGTATTTTCTTTTTCTTACTCTTCTTTATCTTTCACGGATCTTACTTTTTGGAGGATTCAGTCTGTCTTACTCTTTCTGGCAAGATCTGTTTGAAGAAACGAGCCATATTCTCTCTCGTATAGAAACCTTCGCGCATTTCCTATTCACTGAGAAAATGAGATCATGCTGAATGACGGGGATAGCATAATCTTCAAGGATCCGCCTGTTTTTATAGAAGCTCGAGAAAATAGCGTGCGGAAAATATGTTTTTCTTTAACGATAAATTCTTGCATACCCGCGAACCATTTGTGGTCGGTTCGTAAAAATTGTGTTACTGTTTATGTATTTCAATCTTCTTTCTTCGTGATCTGCATAATCTGCGGTATTCTCGAAAGTGTACTTCGATTATACTTAATGATTATAAATATCATTTTATGTGCCAATTACGAAGTGTAAATTTTATAATAAAATAAATTCAAATTTATTTTATTACAAGATTTTTAATAAAGATTTATTAAAAATAATAAAATTTATTATGTATCTTATTAGTTAATGTTTGAATTCACACATATATTTTTACGTAAAATGGATTTTAATTATTTAATTTTTTAATTATGTAATTTTCCCATATGATTTCAATTTTCCGGTAATTTGAAGCTGTGGAAAAGCTGTTAAAGTTTTATTGTGTGAAAAATAAGATATATTGTTACAAATAAGTTCATTACAATGGCACTTTATTCGCTTTGTCAAATAATTTATTTTAATCTGAGCCGTGACGTAAATACAAGACAACGATAAATACGAGGACTATGGCAGTATTATACCACCGCGTGATTCAGCACATAAATAAAGATTTATTCATAAATAAGACGCGATGTAGTTTGCCACGAGCAAACTTTGTTCGCGGGACACAATATAACTTTGTTGGTAAGCTTCGGCCGCCAGTCCACGACAAGCTTCTTCGTCGCTTTTTGATATTGTGATGGCAAAGGAACCAGATGAAATCGCCACGGAATAAATGTAAAGCGTAACTTTGAACTTTCGACCAATGCGCAGATGGACGTACAGGATGTCATCTTTCGTATCAAGCCACAGGGAAGGCCCGGTTGCCCTCGTATAGATCTCGACGATGGAGAATTTCCCCCGAGGACAGGCGCGTAAATATCGAAGGTATGAAAAATGCACCGGACGATAGAAAAAAAGTTCACGCCATAAATAAAGATTTGCTTATCTCGTAAATAACACGGACGACCGCAGCGATAAAAAGTCGAAGACTCCTCAAGCTACGATGTAAAGTTCGGGGGTTACCTTAAATATCCTGCCAGCAACAAGCCATATTTTTCCAATGCGAATACGACCTCAAAAACTCTCTCGAATTTTCGTTCGAATAAATAGTGGACCTCATTCTAAAATTTCTACTAGGTAGGTATAGATATCGTTGATCATCGCTAAATTTGTTTTAAAATAGAATAATTCTTGGAAATAATGAAATTTATTTTAATTTTTAGTTAGTTTTTTACAATTAGAATTTCTTGATTCTATCCAGATCTCATTTAGATTCTGCTCATTTATATGATCGTTATGTTACAATATACAGCTGAGAAATATTGAGAAGAGCTGATAAATATAACTGAGAAAAGTAGAAAAATGTCACATTATTTTACGATTATAACGAATATATAAGATTCTTTTGATAGACAATCAGTTTCGCTTCCATGGACCAAAATTTATACTTTTCGTATAATAAAGGCGTAACCTTTTCTCAATTGTAGACACAAATAAATATGTATCGGCGGATAATAATACAGAGACTGTCTCGTGCAAGATTAACGTATCTTCCTTGTGAACTCCAAAGGTTTGCCGTAAATTCTGTTTGCATAAATGGAACGCCCCATTTAGAATTTCGACGAGCTTAGATAGGCCAGTAGAATGTTACTTCCGGATGGAATTTTCCAACTACTCGCCGTCACCCCGTGCTTCTTGTAACGTGGCGGCAGATTCTCTCTACAGTGAGAAATACCACCTCAAGAAGATTCCTCTGGAAGTGGCAAAGGGACGATCTCACCTAACTTAGCTACCGTGCGGCCGTATCATAGCAATAAACATTCTGTAGCTCGCGAGGGTGCGAAGAAACGCGGAGAAACGCAATTGCTCTTCAGTACTTTTTATTTATTTTGATGCACTCCTCTTTTCTCCTTTTGCGAACGGTGGTTAACCCATCAAGATTCTGAGTAACTCTTCGTTATCATATATAATGAAAATTATCACTGTTGAAACGAAGCTTTTCTGGGAATTATATCAACTTCTTGTTCTACGTTTGTAGCTAACTCTTAAAAAGACTCATTATGTTAATGATACCTATTAAATTAAATTAATAGTATTGTTTAGATTTTAAATCGATATTAATTTATTATTGATTTATTGAGTGGTTAATATGTGACGATGAATGAATCTGTGCATAGTGCTGCAAGTACACACAAAACCTGAATGACTAATGTTATCAAATGACCTGAGCTAGTCGACTAGAAGTATGCGATTGAGTCAGACGCACCGTCATTAGCGGATAATAGGAAGGTGCTAGAAATTGCGCTCGCGCAGAATCGGGTAATTATTCACCTTTTAGTAACGAGCAAAAACTGCTATAAGGATAAGGAGTTTCTGAATGCAGCGAAGTTAGCAACATCGCGCAGTTGCAGGTACTTTAGTGCTTCCGTTTTTGTCTCGGCCGGATGCACCGGATATGTTTGCGAAGTTCGAAGCATGGAAAAAGCCCTTCTAGCGCACGCTCGAGAGACGCTCTAGAGCTGTCCCTTTTTGGTTCCCCGTGCGTCATCTTCCACCGTTTCGTGGCCAATCGACTTAAATTGCAATAACTTAGCTCTTTACACGAGTCTTGAGACTCTCAAGTAAGATTTCCGCGATACGAGAAAAATAACATTATCGCGTTTACAGTCAATATCGCGGCAGTCAATTACAGTGATTCTATTAACAGAGAATCTATTGTGAGAAGTATTTTTTATGCACGTTATTAACAAAATATTTAACGTAAACGAATATTAGTTACTCAAGAGAAATATTTTTAGGTACACAAAATGAATTTTTACATAACATCCTTTGCGTGTTGCGAATTAATGTAAAATTATTTTTCCAAATTTATATCTTGACAGATCTTGGCAGATCATAATTTGTGATTTAGCAGATGAGAGTATTATAATTTTTACGAACGCAATTCTATAGATACTGTAAATGCACACTTTACTCCAATTGCCGTGAGACAATATAAAGACCATTTTCACACAGGCCTGTTCCATCGATATCAGTCTCGTAGAAAGTATAACAATTTCAATAACCGATACGAATGTTTATATTCTTTCATCTTTGTGCGGTACGACTTCTCACGCAAACTGCGTAAAAGCGATTTGCTCGTGAAAGACTCTCTCAGTTCGGTATAACTTTCACGTTTATGAAGTTGAAGATACGGAAAGTTTTCCTTGCGTCGCGATCTCGAACTTCGTGGAGCCTTTGTCTTCGGGCAAAGTATTTTCGATGGCGATTCTGATTTTCATATCCTTCTTATGGCATTTTTATGCGTGAAATAAGAACATTGGGATCAACTTTGCCCCATGGCAATTTGAGGTGGAAAACAATGCGCCGATCTAACTTTAATGAATAAAAAAGACTACGTTGAAGAGAGAGTTTAAAAATATTTTCAGAGATGCTAATACAAAAAGAGATAATATAACTTTCTCTGTGTTTTTTCTTTATGTTAAGATTAAGGATTGAGACAAAAGAAGAAGAAGAAAATGGAATTATTATTTTTGACACTATAATAGATACGAAATATATTTTTAGTATAAGCACGAAAAATTTCTACTCGTTCTATGTTCACGTGAAATATCGAGATCTCATTCAAAAAATGAGGAAAGAGAAAGGAAGTTTTCGCAAAGCAAGAAAACTCAGAAATCTTGTCTTTCGACGATCTACATCAGGATACGAATTTTCCTATAGAGTGAGTCTTCACGTTCAAGAAAATACGTTAGAACAACTCAATATTCTCCAAGTTCGAAAACGCGCAGGTGAAGACTGTAAAAGCTTTTGATAAGTATATACCATTCAACGTATGGATTCTCCATCAAATATTTTTTTACACTGATCGGGTGTCACATCAACTCTCTCTTTCAAAAATTTAAAATAAAATAAAATAAAATAATCAGGAAAAATTTCTTATGAAATATATTTAATTTTTTTATTTTGATGTTTTTATTATTAATGTATGAAATCATTATTTAAAGAAAAAAATGATGACTGTAATAATCCGGGACATATCTGTTTCATAAAAAAATATTACAATTTCCATGAAATGGAAACATGCGAATTTGTTTTCCACCTAATTTCCGGTTAGTTTTTATCGAATGCGATTGATTTGAATATAGACCTTGTTACGTTCACTATTCTCTGTAGGCCGAATTAATGTGAATTAGGGAATTTATAAAACAATTCCTATTGTTGTTTCACTTTGAAATTAGATATACTTTGATGAATATCTCGCGGTATCATACTGTTCTCGAAGTCAGCCACGGTGAAATTGCTGGCGAAGTTCGTCGACGTTAATAGTCAAGTTCGTCATATTTATCGTAGTTGTTTGTCAGTATTTATGGCGCTTTGCTCCGGCCGATTTCCGGGGAAAAATAATTTATTACTCGGAAACGCCGTGCCCCCGCGATTGTGATTTCTCGAGCCTGCATTTTTACGGCGCTATCACTGCGAAATATTAGGACTATGAAATTTTCGTTTAAAACTACTATTTTATATCTTTGATATATTAGTTAGAATAGATAGATTGATATTCGTTAGAGTGGAGTAAATAGAAATGTAATATATTTATTATATTTTAGTTTATTGCTAAACTAAAATTAAACAACTTATTATAAAGATTACATTTTTTATGCTTATATTTCGAATTTTATCGTATATTTCAGTGATATAAACGTTAGTATTCGCAACTACACGTAACGTGTATATGCAATGCGTAACATATATATATATATATATATATATATATCCGCCGGTCTCTCGTGAGAGATTGATGTCATATATGTGCGATTTATTATTTACAATACCCAGTTGACCTCTTTAATACATTCTATATGTGCATAAGTGCAAAAGTGCACTTATGCACATTGAATAAGAATATTGTAGCACTACTAAAATGTAGTGTGATCTGTGGCAAAAGTTTTTCCGACTTGGCCGTGGTTATTTACATAAACTGTCATATATATTTTAAATTCGCATATTGTTTTCGAAAATATACAAAAAATTAGATTGTTTCTTATGCACACAACTCTTTCTTAAAAAAAACCTATTTTTTCCCTTTAAATGTCAGAATTTAAATAATGTAATCACAACAGCGATAAACGGATACGCGGGAAGTAAGACAAGCGTGCCAGAAAAGTTGCTAAACGAAAAGTCGTCGCATCTGGCAACAGAATGAAGTTCCCGCATGCACAACAAATACATCGTGCGAATAAAAGCACAATGTCGAGCTGTCTCGCGCAACTTTCGTGCCTCGTTCGTATTCGATGGCACGACACAAAAATTTGCAAGTAAATGAACGGAACCTAAACGTCCATCTCTTCGAGCCGCTAGTATACCGACTCGAGCCAAGTAACAAAGACCGAGTTTAAACAGAAAAGCGAGGAAGGACGAGAGAGAGAGAGAGGGAGGGACATAGGGCGAGAGGGAGGTAGACGGTGAAATCTCCTGTCACGGCATTAATTAATCGTCCCAACTTTTAAGTAAATCGTCGTGCCGCATTTCCTCGTCCTTTTCCCCCTCGCTTTTATCGTTGCCATTCTGCATGTCACCGACCGGCATCGTCGAACTATTCGTCATTTGGACTGCAGCGAATGTTTCCAAAACATAAATTTCTACTGACGTCGCGCAACTTTCGAAGAGCTTGTCGTGACCAATGGCGACGATAAATTCCGCGTTCGAGAATGCAACGAGTGGAGACAAGATTAAGCCGGGGAAAGATGGAATTAGAGTTGAAAAGCATGGTCGACCTTTGGTAACGCGTCAGATAAAAGATAAAAAAGATAAATCTCTCTCGAATGTTGATTTGAGGAACAAATTCTATCATTACGTAACGCTACTTTACAAATTTTGAATAATTTTCAATGCAAGAAAAAGAAACAACTTTTTTAAACGCATTTTGAGGCCCTGAGTTTGAATCTGTCGTCAAAAAAATTCTGTAAGATCGAATTTTTAAGATATAATATGTCAATTTTAATCACAGAGTTGGGAAGGAACTCGTTATTTGTAACGAAGTTACAAGTTAGAGTTACTTTGTTTTAGTAACTAACTTAACTTCGTTCCTTTTTTCCATCTATAATTGTAACTTAATTTACATTAGTTACATTTTTTTTATAACTAGTAGAGAACTAATTTAATGGTTACTTTATATCAAACTTATTCGTCAACATAATGAAACATTCGTTGAATAATCATCGATTGTTTCTTGTGATATATCTTTATCCATGATATTTATGATTTTGTAAATGTATTAAGAATTAAACTCGAATCCTTTTCATTTAGTATGTAAACGCATCTTCTCTTAATATAATTTCTTTATTTTCATTCTAAGGCTGTATATTATAGATATTAATTAATTATAAATAACAATATAATTGAATGTTTAGTTATGTTTAGTATAAGTAAAATAATTGTTATGTTAGAAATGTATAAAATTTTTGTATTTAAAATAGTAATGCAAAAACGTAATGTTTTTAAAATATAGGATGTTAATTTTTAAAATATATGTTGTATTTCTTTCTGAATAATTTAGATGCGACAAATAAACAAGGCGAATGTTTCCATCAGGATTTGATGATAATTGAGAAACGTTATCAGAAAAGTATTGAAATGATAAAATGCTAGGCGATTACTGTTGGATTCTAATACATAAAATTGGTCCAAATCCAGTAACAAAATCAGGCTCAGCATCGAAAATTATTCTATGTAGAAAGAGTCTTTATATGTTTTTGCAAAAGTCTTGTAAATTAGTATAATTTAGCATTTAATTTGTGAAAGTAAAAGGTATAGGGGAAGATTGGGTGATATTGAACATTTTAGATTTTTTCAAATTTTCATTTTATTGGACGGCAAATACTAAGTGTAATATGCATGACACACAATATTATATGAAAACATCCTTTCAATCGTATTTTTCTAAAAATAAAAATAGTCAACATTTTTACATTTTTCATTGCCATTATACACTTTATACAGTTTTTGTAAATTGGAGAGTGATATTGGACAGAAATATAAAAAAAACATGTTTAATTGAATATTTGGAATTGCAAATTTTTATTTTTTATTTTGAATACAAACTTCACATTTACAAAAGAGATCAACTCTAAGGTTGCACATTCAACCTTTACAAACATTGCATTGAATCCAGTCTTCATCAAAATTTTTTTTTTTGTTAATGACGCAATTAATTTTTTCATCATTTTTTTTTTAGACGCTAATGCTTTTATTTAGCCGATGTTTTTGTTTTTTATTATTATTTTTATCTTTTCTTAGGTTGTTCAATATTGCTCGCTATCTCATTGCCCAATACCACCCGAATGATGCAGCGAAGAAATAATATATGTATGAAATCAGCAGACAATACTTTTGAGGCTTTCACGGATATTTTTTTTAGAGGTGTCAAAAGATTTGCGGGTTATCGCCGTGTCGTGATCCATTGCTAATGTCAACGTTTTGTGAACTTTGCTATTCATCTCTTATGATCAATGGATCACGATACGGCGATAACCCACAAAACCCTTTGGCACCTCTGATAAAACGAGCAACTTTAAAACAAGATTTTAAATCCATAACTTAAAGAATAATGGATGCTATTTAGTAAACCAAAAACGATATTTTACTTATATTTAATGATATGACTGGTTGGTGAAGTTAGCTCCGTGCTGGCATAAACAGCAGCTACACAACAAAATGCACAATAACTCATAAATAATACTGTCTCCATTCTCAATATCCAAACTCTCATATGTAGGTGGACCAGTGTGCCAGTGGCTTAATAAGTACTACCACATGCATCTAATATTTTAAGCAATCCTTGTCCCATATACCAGCTGCTGTCCAATATTATCCGACTTTCTCGTACCCGCGTCATTACTCATGAAACGTGATATAATAAATGATTAGAGTTAAAATAAATTAATCAAATTAAGTCACTTAATCTGGGACAGCTAATTAAAAATCCGATTAATAAATATCTATAATGGAAACTTTTACCATAAGCACATTTTTTGTTATTTGCATAACGAATCGAGTCTTTTCTCAATCAAATTTTAAATATGTTTAGTTACTAAAGCATGAAAATATTAATGTGAGAGCAATTATCCTGGGTAAAGTATGGTTTGACGGAAATGTAAAAACACATCGACTATCGTCTTCCTTTGAGTGAGACCATTTGACGGTAGAAGCGGTGAGGAAGGGACATTAATTTCCGGTCTTTCGTTCGCAACGAGATCCTCGTTTTTATGATCAGCTTTATACCGCTGCACTCAAATAAGCTGAAAATTATGTGCTGTGTAAGTGGAATGAGGGACTCTCCCACCTCCCTTACCCTCCCCACCAATGCAGTTCATAAGAAAAGCTGAAAAGATATCATCGTGATTTTTATGTTGATGTAAAGTCAGACCGAAAAGATAACAGGATAGTAGTATACAGAGAGTAATTGGATGTTTTCAAGAGAGAGGCATTTAATATCTCTCTCTCTTTTTGCAGAAATTTCTTATATATATTTTTGAAAAAGTCTATTTCTCTCGCAGTCTAAATCTCATGAATTTTTTCTTCTCACAATCTTGTCGTATTTATATTTTAGTCTATCATCGAACTTTTTATCGACAATGTAAGTTGTACGCTATATTGAAGGATTAATTATACGAGGAAAGAGAAAATTCGCACGTGTTGTCCGGCGAATGATAACTCAAGCGAGTGATCAAAAGGCCATAAAGAGGCCTCAGCTAAATATCCTTAAACATATGAATAGTGTTCCCGAACTGTTAACTGCGCGGCGAGTAATAGATATTGTTCCACTTATAGTTATCGTGCACCACGTAGGAGTTATCGACTCCCTCGACGACTGTAATCGCAGAAGTAGTTTCAAGGATCCGTTTTCAGCGGTCGACGCTAATAGTAACGCGATATTGAGTTTCCGTTGTATTTACGAGTACCGCTCTTTGCCGCGAGGAAACATAGATCCTGGGTCGTTACGTTACCGCGACCGCGATTCCTCGGTGCAGTATTACGCTATACTTATATCGAGAACACCAAGTGGGCTTTGCACATGGCGGTTTTGAATTAATTAGTTTTGGTTTGGCTCGGATCACATTGCTGTTACTCCGTATAAATACAATCATTCTAACAATGCTCATAGTAGCTTCTGCGAAATTCATATAATACTTTTAAAAATTCATTGTAATTGATGGAATTTTATAATTTTGGAATTTAACATTTTAACATTTTAAAAGTAGCTTTGGCAAATAAGTAAAAGTAAATAAGAGTTCGAAAGGGCATGAGATGTTAACTATATATTTATAATCATATAATTTTCCACACAAATAACGAAATCTATTTTAATTCTAATGTTTTTCGATAAAATTTTTAGGCGTTATACTGAGCTGCAAATTAAAAATACGAGAATTGTAAAAAAATTTTAGTCTATGGAAACTTGAAACATATTCACTGGAAAAGTAAAAAACAGATACGTTTTTATTTTTATCGTTTGCAGCATTAATCGCTTATCAATTATATCGAAATTATAAAAACGAAATATTAAATATACTATTAAGTAGTAACTTTTAAACTGTGATAAAGAATTGAATAAAATAGAAATAATGTTTATTATTTTTGGCTCTGAAAGGAAAATTTTAACGTATTTCTATATATTGTTAACGAAATTTAAATATATATATATATATTGTTTTGATGTGTATAAAATCCATAACATCATGTTCATGATCCGTAAAGCATATTTGTTTACAATTTTTGTCGAATACACATTCATTCACAATCCTCAAAAATAGTTGTATTATATCGTAAAATTATTTTATGTCCGAACGAATCCATCGTTCAAAATGTTTGAATCAACAGACCTCAATAAATATCTCTCGCGTTACCAATAATCTATTGAGCTAATATTTTTATTTGCTTGGTAACGTGCTGATTCGAATCATGATACAATCGTGTTTATTATTAATAATATTTATGCAGCGCGTGCAATAATATCTTGATTGTTAAAATTAGTAATATTTGGTTGTGAGCCTGGAGTTAATGAATATGATAATGAATCGAGTAAGTTATTCAACCGTCCGTCTGCAAATTATCGTCGTGACGTTTATATCGTAATCTACATTGGATCGATTGGTGTATATAAGAGGACTTTTTCTGTCATTCCTTTCCTTTATAAGATTCTTCAATCTATTATCTATTAGAACATCGTTATTCAGTGCTTATTCTTTTAATGGCGTCTTAACGATAACATAATTTATCTTCAATGACCATCTCAATCGTTACTGTCTCCCCATCTCGTTAATTTTCAAAGTTGAATCGCAAGTACGAAAGAAAGAAGAAGAAATAGGAAAAACGAATGAGGATGTAAAGAGGATAAGAAGGATAAAAGAAGAAGAATAATTGACTAACTATTAGCTACAGTTACGATAATTGTCTCTTTTATTTCATTAAAACAATAAATATACAATATTTCTCTTGAATAAATTTTAGACAATTTATAATTCACGACAAAATTCAATACAGAAGTTTAGAAGAAGAGAGAAGAAGAGAAGAGAGAGATATAATTTTATATTAATGCAGAGTAAATGTATGTATTTGAATTTTGAAATATCAGAAATATACGAATACGTATATAAGAATATACAGCATAGTGAATACAGTGAATTCTTGTCATGCTCTTATATAAAAATATATATTTAAAAAACAGAAATTTGGGGTATTCTTAGAACAATTTTTGAAAAATATGTCTTTGTATCATTACACAAAGAGGCACAAAGAGGAGGAAATAAGAAAATAAAGATAAGAGAATATAAAAATGCGAACTGAACAATCGTTCGATTCACAATCCATTAAAGCGATGACAGGCTAACTCCGCGACTTTGGTTCTTTTCTTTTTGATATTCGAGCTTTCTCCAGGAATGTCCGCGCACTTTGAAGCACTGCGCGCGTTTCAGTTTTCTTGTTACCAGAATCCAAACACCAAGGTCTTCCTCTTGTCTTTATCGCTACCGCCTATTCGATAGTTCTCCTCCTAATGGCATCGCGATCATTCGGAACATAATTCAGCCCCAATGATCGTCTCGATCGTTAACGTCCCGCTTCCGCGGTCTCGTTAATTCTCCAGCTTGAGCCTTTATATGGCGCGCGTGTAGGTGCTAGGAGGGTGACGGTAGAATTGCGGGTGCAACGTGGCACGGCGTAGGAGGCATCGCCCGTAGGGAGGGTGGATGGGCACCGGAGAGAGAGATAGTCACTATCAATTTTCCTCTAATGGGAGTGCAGCACCGTAACGAGGTCGTACGAGAGGACCGGGGGAGAGTGTCGCGAGCGATCGCACTCGCGGTAACGAACTCACGACACATTGTGTCACCGACATTAATGATGTAACGAGAGAATTGACGACACCGCGTTGTCTCTCAGACGCCGTAGCTTCAGAATTTTCCGGAAATTCATCAAGTAACTTCAAAGATTCTCTCTCTCTCTCTCTCTCATTTACTCCTACAAACACAGCTACGTTCCTATAATATTGTCTTTTACTGTTGCTTGCTTTACTGCATATCGTGAAAATTTATAAGAAATGGATATTCAAACACAAATGTTGACTAAATTTAATTAATATTTATATTAAATGTGTATTTACGCACATAAATATATATTTTAATATTATATGTATAATTATATTATATTTTATTTTGTTCCTGTGTGAATTATAATCATGTCCAATTTTTCTTTTTATTATTATCTGTTTTTTTATGTTTACTGTTGCCTTTGCTCTTAAGGGAACTTTGTCCTAGAACGCTCAATAAATAATTCTTCTCTCTTTTTTTCTCTTTTTTGTTTAACGCTTTTATATGAAACGAATTAGATGAATAATGATTTTCTATAGACTAAGAATAAATTATATGACGGTGCAGGATGTTTCGCAGCACGTCATTGCGAAGAAACTTATATTCAACTTTCCTCGTTAGATCTATCATTCTAACGTAATGACTGCAAAGTCTCTTGGGAGCGCATTTCAAATCGTATAACTTTAATTCCTTAAAGTGATTACGTGCTAGAGTTTCCAAGAATCTAAAATAAATTTTAGTTGTAAAATTGATTAATCTCTGTGCGGAGTGTCTGGAGACAGATTAAGTCTGATAATCGTCCTGACATAACCGAATAACTGTGTTTAGTTTTATACTATATATAAACATATTTCAATTTTTTTCTATTAAACATTGACAATTGCCTATGAATTGAGTATTGTTGCTTATCGTTTTGCAATTACTTTAATAATAAAAGTTTCATCGGCGGGCATATACAGGGTGTCCCGAAAGTTTTTGCCAATCGCTTTTGTGTAGATAGAGCGGACTAAACTGAGTCGAAAAGTCCTCTACTATTTTGCAATTTTCGCAATAGTTAACAAAATATTAATTACTAAAAATTACTAAATATTGATTTTGAATAATTTTTTATTCAAATACCATCAACTTCACAGAAAAACTGCAAGAGACAAAAATCATTAATTTTCTTCTCATAGAACTCTAAGAATTTTTTCAGAATTTTTTATTAACTTTTTAGTACTGCATTTTCTTATTTTTACCAACATGAAAAAAACGGTATTAAAAAATTCTGAAAAATTCTGAAAAAATTCTCAAAACTTTATGAGAAGAAAATTAATGATTTTTGTCTCTTGCAGCTTTTCTATAAAGTTGATAGTATTTGAGTAAAAAATTATTCAAAACCAATATTTGGCAATTTTTAGTAATTAATATCTTGTTAATTATTGCGAAAATTGCAAAATTAAATAGTAGAGGACTTTTCGACTCAGTTTAGTCCGCTCTATCTACACAAAAGCGATTGGCAAAAACTTTCGGGACACCCTGTATATCTGGATAGTTTTCCTTATGCATACGTTAATATGGACGTTTACTTTGAAACTAAGTAATTCAATCACCGAAATGGATTTATTTTGGACACATACAGAAGTTAAACATAACAAAACGTTATTTAACTCAAAGGATTGGATTAACATTACTCTTTTAATACCTAATAGTGATGTCGGAATATTTTTAAACGTATGATTCTTCGTGTTTGCTCAGGTAAATTCACTCAGGTGCTTTTCAATTGACGCGCGTTGTGCGGATATGCAAATGTACGTGTTTACCACGCATTACGGCAGGGAATCTCTGTATTTGCGTTGCGGCTGGTATCAAGACGCATCGTGTCACTGTAATATACGGATCCCCGTGTTTACTATCCCAAGCCGCGGTATCACAGACGACGAATTGCGGAATTGGAAGCTGTCGCTAAATCATTGATTTACCGCGTTCAAACGCGCTTTCGCGCGAGGAAACATGCGCTTTTGCAGTCGCTTTAGGACTCGACGAAATAACCTTCATCCAGCTGCGCATACATCCTAATGTATTATAATTGAGTGGAAAACCGATGCATTACATAGAAATCTATCTTATAAATTTTGCGTGTTTGTGTATATATATTTATATATATATTTTTTGTATATACACATACACACATATATACGTATACATGTATAGATTTAGTGTATAAAATATGAGATAACTCCAAAGACCATAAATGGCCTAATGTCCAGTATGATCTACTTGTTGTTTGTAATTATACAGTGAATGTAATAGATAGTACTAATAAGTCCTGCAGGTTGTCCACCTGACTCGATTGCATCAATTTATTGCTCAATTTGTTCATTCTATTATTGTCAGTAAAGCAAAATACAGAATGTCGTGACATATATTTTGTAGGTAAGTAATTGCTTTTTATGACTACCATTAGGAGATGGTTTTGTAAAAAAAAATGTTAGAAAAATAGGAAATAAAGTAATTACTTTATAACATGTTACTTTCATATTGACATCTTTATTGACACATATAGAGCTACAATAATATGAATTATGAAAATTTATTAATTCTATAAAATTTATTAGTATAATAGTAACATGTTATAAAGTAATTACTTTATTTCCTATTTTTCTAACACTTTTTTTTACAAAAAAGAGGAATATAGGTAAATATATGAAAACACATTTTATATATTTTTTAATGTTCAGAAATGTTTCCTCTTTTGAATCTGATCATCTATTTTCAGTTTGGGATTCAGAAAGAAATTAA
>NW_017299970.1:104696-109470 GCF_001594075.2 Trachymyrmex cornetzi
AAAAAAAAAAGTCACAAGGTGATATTACCCCTTAACAAAAATCGCAAAGCTTTAGGTAGGCTATATAAGGTCCGGTTATTTTAAATATTTCCAAGTTTAGGAATGGATGTCAAATCTCCTGCATTTAATATCTGAATCGAGAAAATGGGAAATTTTTAAGTATTTGTGAATTGTTATTTAGAAAATAATGACTTGCCCATGTATATAAAGCATGAAAAATGAAAAATCGCCAATTCTGAAAGTGATTTATGGAAATTTCTCTCTCTTTCTCTCTCTCTCTTCCTATCCAACATTTGTTGAACGATCGTAACGTTCAATGTAAATGCATTTCATGAATATGCATGCCTTTCATACGTATTTCCTAATTATCGTATACACAATTTTGCTAATCGATAACACCGAGCTGTTGTATCGCAAAAACATTGTATTATATCCACATAAACGGGATTCTATTAGTGCAATGTGCAAATCAGTTTCACGTATCCATGATAATGTTTTGAATTAAAAAAAGTGTATGAAGAAGCTTACGATGTTTTATAGAACAGTTTTTGATAGTAGTCATTAGTCCAATATTTCTAATTAACGTGAAATTATTGCAAAGATATAAAACGACTAATTATTACGAAAAGTGAATGTGCAAACTTCTTTAGAAAAATTTTAAGAGAATGTAAGAGAGTACGTCTTCCTCGTTGTTGGCACTCGGTTATTGCGGCTCGCCGACAACTTGCAAAATTTCTAATTTTATTTCTGTCGTCGCGCGGGACGCTCCTTCGAGTCGTCAACTTTCTCGGAATTAACGAAGAAATTTTCGCAACTCTTTCCGCACTTCCAGCCAGCGACGAGGACGATTCGTGATGAGAAAGGAGGGTGCTTCGCTCCACCCGTTCTACCCCCCCGCGGAGGATGAAGTGTCGGCTAATGGCGATAAGCCGTCCGCCGGAAACGAGCATTTCTGCGGGAAGTTGGCGAGTTCAGCGTTTTCATCCCTATTCCCCGTGCGTATGAAAGAGAGAGAAAGAGAGAGGAGTGAGAGAGACAGAGAGAAAATACGATCTGAAATAAGGTAAAAACGAAGTACGGGAATGAGAGATTTGACGAGGTAGCTGAAAACTCGCGGCGGGGAAAATTTTCAGTACGCGCGCTCGATGATGCTTTTTCATCAGACGACGGGTTTTCCCCGCCGTGAAGTTCGCCGGCGCGTAATTCAGATCTTACGGCTCTCGTTGTTTTAAGTTTCATAACGGTTTTTACGACGACCCAGCAAGAACGGATTCTCGCTGCTGCCGGCGCAGATACCACCTCGGTGAATATCGGAGGATAAGCGAGGTCGGCATGAGAGCGGGAGTACCGCGTTGCCGTTTTGACGTGTAGAAATTCCGCACGAGGATGGCTTCACATTTTCTTCAAAATGGTGAAAGCTCTGTGAACGAGCGGTCTTGGTAAAGTTTGATAAAGATATTACATTCTCTCCTAAAAGTCATTATAACATTCAGAAATGTGCACTCAACGCGCTGCACGGATGCAATACACAATAAAAAGATAATAAAAAATGAAAAAGAATGCGAATTTATATTAGTCACGAGTGTGCGTATCTCGATAAGATTCGAAATGTTCTGGTAGTATATCGTGGCAAGTTACGATCTAATTGTAAGTTTCACCTTTCGATTATTTGTTTTTACTTTACTGTGTATCTTTATCGAGACCGCATGTACAATACGCGATGTTCGGTGGTGTGACGTTTGGGAAACTTGTAAAAGAAATTACACTTGCGCTGCGCAATAACGCATAAATCGTCCTTCGACAAGTTTCCGTTGGCATTCTCTGAAAACTCATCGAGGTAAGTGGCTGGTTTCGATACGGTCGCCAATATTGCTGAGAATAAAACATTCGTAGAAAGAATCCAAATAAAATATATCAACGAGAGAATCATTGAAGCTGTGATTTATTGCACAGTTTGAAATCATTGGAAAATTTTGTTTACTGCGCGAAACTAGTAGAAACTGACGGATATTACTTAAAAGAGAGATTAATTATTTAATGTAGTCTATTAAGTGATATTGTCGAAGCATTTTGCTGGATAAATTTCTTTAATCATTTAATTTACAAAAAAGTAATTGAAATGTTTACTGTAATTGGAATTGTTTGCGATTATATCATAAGTGTTATTTAAAATTATCACAGATAGTTATATTATTAATACAATATTTTATGGAATATCATCTATGTTACTAATTATTATTATTTCTCTTGATATTTATAATACCAAAAATATATCTATGTATTTTTGTTTAAATAATATATATATATTTCTGTTTATAAAACTTGAGAGGTAATTATGCATTTTATTGAAAACGCGGGTGATTAATAAATCGTAACTTAACTGTAATTCCGATTTGCTGACTGAATGTTAGATTTCGAAGGAGAAGCAAAAGACCCTAAGAAGTCATTAATTATTCCTCTGAAAGTGTTACTGAGAGAGATCTTCGAGACTTCCTGTTTTGCATCCGCTATGATAGCAAATGGAAAGGAGAGGAAAAAGTTTTCCATATTAAATATTTTCCTTACTGCTCGATCACATTTTTAATGGATAAAGTCGATAACCGGAAGAAATACATTTATTCTGAAGGAACTTGAGCAACGGCCTTTTAAGATATTCTGTAACAGAGAAGAAATAATTTATTTTCTCTAAATATACGTAAAAATCCTTGCACTAATTATATGGAAAATTGGGTCTCAGCGAAATGAGTTAGTTTTCACGTATAAATGTATTATAATGCTTATAATGTGATGAACGAAAGACATAAGATTCAATAATGGATAGTTTTTGACAACGTTCAACAATGAATATTTTTTTAATAATGGATAGCTAGAATGCTCACAAGTACAAGTTTTACTGATACATCATAGCTTAAAAACCATTATTACACCTTATACTAAGCTATCTTTTGTTCACCACATTATAAGTTGCATCATTTTTAAAAACTAATTCATTTCATTGTGACATAATTTACCATATAATTAATAGTTAGATTAGCAGCTAGATAGATTTGAAAATAATTTTATTGGATCAGTTAAATAATTATGTAGTAAACTGATCAAGCATGATAAGTAATGCTGCAAAAATTTTTACATTCGAGCGATCAGCTCTCTCTATGAGTGTCCTACATATTTATTTTGATAATTCAATAAAATTATTTTCAGATCTGTATCCAGCTAAATTTTTAACTTGAGCAAAACTCTGTGTCTTCCGTGCACCTTTATACACCATAGTTTAAAAACTGTCCTAATTTCCCATATAATTAGTACAGTCCCATATAATTTCGTCCTATTATTTTTTTTACGTAAATCAGGAACTCTATGTTACGAATACGATTGCTATTCTAGAGAGTTAGTTGTATATGATAATTAATTCTACATTTTTCAAAAATCCATCCTTATTTTATAGTATATAATAAAAAATTTGTCTCTTTGCGACTATTTTATGCGGCTGAATCATATATCAAATACTGCAGAATATTGCAAACAATTGCAAGATTTAAAGGATGAACCTGACGGTAAGACGAGTTGATAAAATCTTTATCTGACTGAAACTATCATGCGTCGAGGTCGAGCGGAGGACAACGCCCGAATTTTGTGAAAATTTGCAGTGCCCTCAGCTTTCGGTTCAGCATGACACAAAAGCATAACGGGAAAAAGGGCGCAGCGAACTTGTTTTTCGCGTTTTCTTTTTCTCGGCAGCTGACACGCGGTCTGCGCGCGTGGGCACGATTATTTAGGGGCAAATGCATGCTCCCGCATGAGGTACAGTGTGTATTCCGGCATAGAACGTGTATAACGCTAGGAAGATAGAAAGAAGAATCCGCGAGAGAGGTTGTCTGATGGGTGAAGGGAAGACTTAGTTATCCTGAAAGGGATGGCGGAATAGGATTCTCTGGTTTCTCCAGACTACCCGCCACTTGAATATCCTCTAGGCTCACGTACCTTTTTCACGGCATCCTTGCTAGTAGCTCGAGGCGATGGAAGAGTGCGATATAGCGAATAGGTTGACTCGCCTCGAATAGGAAGTCTCGCATGCGAACGAATTATTTACTGAAAGGAATGGTGAATATCGTTCGGGATGTATCATTGATATTCGTATAAGTTTATTTATTTATAATAGCTAAAATTGAGATAGCATTACGATTTAAATTACGGTGTCTCCGTCAAGAGTGAAACTTTTTATTCTTGTCTATATACTTTTATGTTGATGCAAGACTTATTCTTGAAACGAATAATATTATTACTCCTGCTTAAGATTTCGATTTTCCTTCACGTTCAATTCAGAGTCAGTTATCTTCGTGACGCAACTCCACTCAACACATCCCCCGAGGAAAATTCGGGTCGAAATTCCATAAGGAATATACAACCTCGTCATTGAAGGAGCGGCAGCAGCCCCCTAAATCTACCGTGGGAAGCTGCAATTTGCGCAGCGCGAGCGTTATCACGTTACGATCTCTCTGAATGCTGTAACAGCTGCTTTCCGGCGTATCCGGCGGAATCGAAAACGTTATCGAGGAGAAATTCGTTATCGTTGCCGGTACCGTAAGAGACATTCTCGCCTCCCTGGCGTCGTTATATCCGCGAATCGCGTCGTTACAACGAGAAAATCAAGCAAACGGCGGTTTCCGCGGACTCGGCGTCAGAACGAAGATGGAGAGAGGGATAAAGAGAATGACGAGAGAGAGAGAGAGAGAGAGAGAGAGAGAGAGAGAGAGAGAGAGAGAGAGAGAGAGAG
>NW_017299970.1:109674-129535 GCF_001594075.2 Trachymyrmex cornetzi
CCCGTAGGAGCAGTCGGCGCCAGTCAGACAAACTTGTCCAAATCGGAATAACCGACCCTTAAGAACCGTTGAGGCGATGGGGATTACCTGCGGGAGGAGAAAGGGGTTTCCGCCGGGAAGAAGGGTTTCCTCATTGTTTCCGCGTGATTCCCGAGGAATCTCTCGAATTTCCTCGCTTCTATCCGACGTCACAAAATTAGACGCTGACGCTGAATTCGGAACGGTAGCGCGATGGTTCTTTTAGTTGTCTTTTGGAAATAAAAATTCGAATTTCACATCTTAAAAATTCGAGTCAAACAACTTCTTTGTGCCAATTTCTGTTTCGTATCAAACGACAAAACGAGATGGTGTATGTACACATATAAGTAAACTGAGAAAGACATAAATTACGTTTCAATGCGGACGGAATAATGATGATTACTGATAACAGATTTTTTAATAAGAATTTTTTAATCATTTATTAAAATTAGAGTATCATCGTAAAAAGATTATATAATGTATTTTTGCCGTTAAATTTTTTATAGGTATATATGCTATATCGACGCCTGAGTCGTAGAAAGTGCTATATCGAAAAAAAAAACGTGAAGAAAGGTTTCTGTCAAGAAATGAATAAGAAAAGCGGTCCATTTCGCGTGAAGCGTGAAGACCGGTTTGTGTCGGAACGCATACGAAGTACGGTTTATATCGAGAAAATAAGAAGAACGGTTCACATAAAATTAGAAGGGTCTAATATATAATAAATAAATAAATGTAACAGGACTCCTTTAATTATCAAAATAATAATACAATTTTAAGGGGGCTATAATTTGGATTCAGCGCGGCAAGAGGTGCGCACCTAATATTTAAACAAACATTAGTAGTATAATGTAACATTATAATAGTATAATGTTACATTATACTATTAATGTTTGTTTAAATATTAAGTGCGCACCTCTTATCGCGCTGACTCCAAATTAGCCCCCTTAAAGTTGTATTATTATTTTGATAATTAAAGGAGTCCTGTTACATTTATTTATTTATTATATATTAGATCCTTCTAATTTTATATGACTTGAACCGTTCTTCTTATTTTCTCGATATAAAGTTGTATTATTAGAAGGGTCTATATAGCGCAATATTCACTACTCATAAATTACACAAATTACAGAAAATTAAATAATATATGAATAAATGAGTGCGAGAAACAGGATTGAAAATCAAGACGATTTCTGTTCTCACACTAAAAAAAAATATAGTCAATTTTAATAAATATTTAGTTGAATACATGCCAACTAAATATTTATTAAATATAAAGATATATTTATTTGATACAAGAAATGTTAATTTGATTTAACAATCATTTTTTACTAAACAAATATTTATTTACTGTAAGTAAATATTTAGTTGGCATGTATTCAACTAAATATTTATTGAAATTGACTATATTTTTTCTCAGTGTAGTCATACCACTATAAAATTTATGAGAAGAAAATATATTGCACTATATAACCTCTTCTTTAATTTCGTACGACTTGAACCGGCTTGGACCGTTCTTCTGATTTTCTCGATAAACCGTACTTCGTATGTGTTTCGATATAAGTAGGCCGATCTTCACGCCTTATGCGAAATATACCGCTTTTTATTCATTTCTTGACATAAACCTTTCTTCATGTTTTTTTCGACATAGCACCTTTTGCAGCTCAGGCATCGATATATGTATAATAAACAAAATAACAAAAATATTTTATTGTAAAAGTCATACATGCAATCAATTGTTTATTTATGAAAGTATCGTCCTTTGTTCCCACATAGAGAACTGATTTATTCATCTTTTTCCTTACTTGCGAACCAAATATAATCAGAGATAAAAATTCTCGGTCACAAACACTGTGGTATTCTTCACGCGGGTCTTCCTTTTCCGTTCTTCTAGCTTATCGCCTTCTCTTTCTTCTTTCTTTTCCTCTTTTTCATGCTTTATTTCGCCGCAACTTGACCTCCACCCGACGACCGCAATGCCGGAAATGTAAATATTTATACCAACGGGTCGCAGTTTCGCGCCATACTGCATCATTTCTGACGCGCGGCGACCACATAAATCCAACGAATTGATTTTCTATGAGTCCACACGCGATGAAAGTGGAACGTGAAAGAAAAAGAGCAAAACAAATGTTCGTCTTTTACATTTTTCTCTCAGGAAATGAATCTTCCATTGAAATAATATGCATTGCCTTTTCAACAATCGTTAGCAAAATATGTATTGCAAGACATGTATTTTTCTATATGAGCCGTTTATTTTGAAAGTAGCCTAAGTCCATTTGTCAATTTTTTGTTGTGACTGTAGTAGCGTGTACAACTTGAAGTTAGCTGTCATAAACATTTTTTTTTTTAAATGGACTTAGGTCACTTTCAAAATAAACGGCTCATATACATATATTAACAATGAGAGAAGTGTTTGGTATTTATGCAACTACAATTGCATGGCGAAATATGATTAGAATTTTTATTATTACAATTATGTATTACAAGATTTCTGTTTCTCAACATCTGAATGATGATTGGTAATTTTTATAATTGTGAATATAATTGGTATAAAAAATTATAATTGGTATAAAAACAACTGTGAATATAATTGGTATAAAAAATTACTGTATAAATTACAGTTAAACTGTATAATAGTAATTGCAATAATTTTTTCTGTCAATGTAGGAGTATATCTTATAATTCATTCTATAAAAATAAATTCTGATGAAAATAAGAGCGTATAATATGAATTTAATGGAATTTGCGATGTTTATCTTAAAGAAAAAAACGATAATCAAGATTTAAAATCTACATAATACGAAAATAGATCTCATTGTACATGCGCTTAATATAATTTCCTTAAAGGCGAAAGGAACTAATGTTTCTTCTGATATTGTATTTTCGGATTAGAAAATAATTACGTGTACATTACAAGTTAAGGCATGTTTGGAAACAAACTTGCTTTAACTTATTATATAATAGATTGCGTCATTCGTAGCTTAGAATATATCAAGTTAGAACACTGATTTACTTTCCTTATCTTCCAAACGTTAAATAGAAATTTAATAAATATAGTATTTGATTTTTATAATAACATACGTTTTTTAAATGAAATAGCAGACTATCTTTTTCCCTCTTTTGGCGTCTCATTTTCAGACACTTGACACCTTTAGCAAGTCCACAGCCAGGTCTTTCCAACTCTGGTTTCGAGTGTCAGCAACCATCATAATCCTGCTCCCTTACCTGCGATTCCCTTTTCATTCTATCTCCTCTCGTCATCCGAGAATAGGGTGGGATATTCGACCGTCGAGAGAGAACTAATCCGGCTTCATCGAAGTTCTCTGATATGAGGGGTGGCGAGGAGTGATCCTCCTTTTAAGTTAACGCCTTCGAAAAAGAGAGATAGAAGGATCGTTGCTTCCGTGACTTCTTTCTCATCTCAATCTTATGATTACCTCTCGAGTCTACATCAAAAAGTCTCGTTTTAACTATCGGAATCTTCAATCTCTGATTAAAGAATTTATCAGCTTACTCACTTTCCGGTATTGCGTTCCGTCGTAAAATAGTTTACTTTAATATATTTAGATCACTTAGCTATTGAGAAAGAAGTATAAAATTAAGATGACTTATACTAATTTTTCAAAACTTTTAATCGATATTAATATCGTGAGATATAAGATTTTGTTTTACTGATACATTTAACTGATTGTGTTTGCGAAATGAAAAAATATCGAATTTTTTATTAATGATTCATTTATAGATAAGCGTTTACATTGAAAAGCTTTCTCTTTTATTTGCAAATATAATTTTTTTAAAATTAAAAAGTTTGCATACATGTATTTATTTTTAAAATTATTCTTTTTATTATTTATTAATGCTTAGAGGATTTGTGAGAATTATTTGATTTGTCCGAATAATTAGATTTCAAAATACGTTTTCCTGGTATTTCACATATATTGGATTTAAAGTTTGTAAAGTCATGATTGAGTGAAAAGATCTTTGGCTTCTTCATGTCATACGAGTATAGCGATGTAGGGTATTCTCTTGTTGAGAGGGATTTAATCACGCTTCATCGGAGTTTCTCGACGTCAAGAATGGCTCTTTTGAAGTTAGCGCCTCCGTTGAAGAGGATGATGAGACGTAATTTACGCCATGTTGGATCGCTGACATGGCGTTTGCTAATATCTTCCAAATTTATTTCGAAGGATTTAATTTTTTTATTAATAATATCAAATTTTTATTCAGTTAAATTAAAGATGAGGAATTAACAGATTTTTATATTTCCTTCAGAATGATCATGAATCCATTGTTACGAAAATGAATCTAACTATCGATATTTGAAGGATGTGCATCCTTTTTGGAATGAATATTTTCTTAAAATAAGGAAAAGTTTTCTGCCTTGTTATTTTCGTCTCTTAATTATCTAATTATGATTTCTGAGTTTATCCTTTATTCTTCTGAAACTGAATGTGATGTAAGCATTATGAGAAACAAAGATTCCTGAGAAAGAAAATAATGAGAAGATTCGAAGTTGTCCGAGTGAAATCCTTTTTAAAGATTGTTCTATCGTTCATCATATTTCGTTTTAGTTTAGCGTAACTTACTTCTCTTCTTTATTCATTATTCCGTAATATAGTCGATGTAGTATTAGTTTGTATTTACGAAGATAAATGAGGAAACTATTTTGCGTGTTTGGAAAGAAGAGAATATTTTATACGCATTCTACTTATTAAATATTTATTTGCGATCTTCAACTTTTTAATAAATATCAATCTTGTATCGTCAGTTATTAAATCGAAATAAACTTGAGTTACAACTTCCTCGTCATTTATTAATAATATTTGCAAATACATAATTTTTTTCTAACTGAACTAAAGTGAGGGCTGTAAACAAAAAACTTTGATTTATTCCATTTTGGAAAATACTTGAAATTAGTTTCTTTTAATAATTGATAGAGTTATATATAAGTTTTTTCCGATTTGTATATGTAAAATAATTTGTATATATAAATTAATTTTCTTGGATGCAGAATTTGTTTTTACGTTCTCTTTCCATCGCAATTTCTGAAGCAATAATTTGATAATACATATACATATGTATAGATATCTTATATTTTCGCAAAAACTGCCAAAGTATTTCTTTGTTCCTTAAAATATTCCGTTCATTTGTTAAAGGAATTTACTAACCGAGACTAAAAATTTATAAGCAAGGCCAATTTCGCCAAAATTTCTTCATCAGTAAAGAATTCTTTTCTCGGCATTGCCACAGCGACCACGCGTTCATATTTCCTTTGAAGCATTCATTAGATCAAGAAGGTGCAGTGTGTCTTCGTCAGGAATCTAATCTGGCTTCTGGGAAGTGCTGCTGCGGCCTCCTTTTGAAGTTAGCTCTTGCGTGGAGAAATTCAGAGAGCAAAAACTGAATGGAAGCTCTCTCAGCTTCTGGCGCACGCGATTTCTTTATTGCTAGAATCATCAGTTGTTTCTGAGGAATTCGGGAGATTTTAAAGCAGAACTTTCTTGATTATTCTTACTTTTCCGTCAGAGAAAGAAGCAAGAGCTTGATTGAAAATTAACTTCGTTTTTCAAGAGAGTTATCATGGGTTTTTTTCTTTTTTCAGAAGCAATGTATTTACAGTCTCATACTATGCCGCTAAAACATTTCCTGGTATCTTCATTCCTTTTCCTAGAACACTATATATATTTTAATTTATCGATTTATTTATCCTCATCGAAAACGCGCACAATTCTTTTACGTCGACCCCATTTTTCCTTCCTCGAATTTGTTATTGTCAGGTCAAGGATTCGTGAATCCTTTTAACGACATGCCCGGGATAAGAATGCTCTTGGAAAAATGCCAATCTCGATTCTCTCGAATCAGAAAGACGAGTGAGTCAGTCTCGTACCGCGGGATACGGAGTTCGAAAAAACGGACTCACTTGCCGCCGGGCTCCTACAGCCAATACGAAGCCTCATGCCAAAAGGAAATCGTTTTTCCGTTTTATCTCGTTGCTTCAAAGAACGTTATGAAAAGCGTATTCGCGAGAAAATCCTGGATTGGTCTAAAGAATAATGCTGCGCAGATAACGAAATTGTATGATCGCGAAAAGAAATTTAATCAGCAAATACGCGTAGAGAAGATTAGCGTAAGTTTGAAATAAATTAGTACATGGTTTAGCGGTATTGTAAAAATTTTTAACATGATAATTTTGATTTGTTTAAACGTATTTAAAAATATTTAAAATTATTATTTCTTAATTAGGAAATTTTCATTATTTAGTTAGATAGATTTATCGTATATGACATTTATTAACATGATTGGTAACACTAGTTTACAAAAAAATATTTTTTTTAATTACTTTAAATTAGACAAGGTGTTCTAATAGATTTTTGGGTGCTAAAAATAATATCGCAAGTTTCTAAATTTCGCCAGTACGTTAAGTTTCCGAAATAATTAATGTTCAATGTGCAAAAAACGCTTTTTTGCAATATTTGATATTTCTTTGTAAAAAAGATTAACTTTGTTAAGGTGTCTTCTAAAAAAAGAAAAAAGCCTAATAGGAAAAAAATTGTAATTTTGCCACATCGTATAAGATATTATAGCATCATGAATATGCATACTTATTTCTAGAACATTTGTATAAAATCAATAATTTAATATCATATTTTAACCAGATATATTCCCGGATACTAATGATATCCGGCTATTTGGTCAGATAGTAAAAAGTGCCGGATAATACCGGATATCGGATACTCTTTAGATATCCGATGCATCTCTATTTTTTCATTTCAATATCTTACTTTTTAACCGTGTTACGAAGGATTTGAATATAGTAGGATTTTTCTGAAGAAGCAAATTTTCCGTTTATAATAATGAAGTCATATACATATATGTATTTATAATTTCTAGTTTGACTATCACGTACACATATCATATAATTTTTATTTAAAACATTTTTTTGAAAATACTTTTTTTCGAGATACTTGAGGTGGACAATTAAAACGAGACACCTTGTATATATATATGTATATTTAGCGGAATCTATCACGATAAATTACGCTGTATGTATCGATAGCCGTAAACTAGAAATTGTATAGTATATAAGACTTCATCATCATAGATCGAAATTTTTTTGTCTTACAATTGGTTAATCTTTTTTACAAATAAATATTAAATATCACAAAAAAGCTACATTTTTATGTATATTGAACAATTATCAATTATTTTAACTTGTGATATCGTTTTCAGTATCTAAAAATGTATAAGAAACGCTTTGTCTGGTTCAGTAATTTTAGCTAAAAATAGATAGTGTAATCAAAGACTGCAATATTACGAAGACCTTTGTTACGTAGAAGCGTTCAAATATCTAATATTGTGATATTTCTATTTCAATTATAAGCGCGATCAGAGTGGGGAAACACCGACCCAGAACTAATATATATTGTATTACTGTGGTAACGTAGCGGTTAGATTCAAGGCCAAAGCTTCCATAGCCGTTCATCGTGTACGAGTTTCTCCTGGAGCATCGCCAGCGTTCGATTTTCGAGAGATTTACCCGACGATTTCTAGCAGTTCCCGTAGGAACGAACTACGAAAAAAGAAGAAAAAAAACAAAAGTAAAAGCTAAAAAAGAAGATAGGAAAGAGGCGCGTTCGAACGGCGGAAATTCGTGGCCAATGCGGCCGTTCTTCCTGCCAACGGAAAATCCGTCCTGCCCGCGCGATCAGAAAATCCCGGACGTTATCGACTAAAGGTATCAAATGAGCCGAAAACGTGACGAGAACATTGTCACCGCTCGTATCCCGGTATCTTTGATAGCTTTGCCTTTATGGCGAAGGAAATCTCGGTGCTTCTGACTGAAGATCGGCCGACGCGAAGAAATCTTGGGCAAACCGGAACGCGCGTAAAAAAATTGTGCAAATATCGTCGGTTTGCAACAGCTTTTTCATAACTCGTTTTAGGATTCCGCGGTGTTTGCATTTATGGAATTGATCATTTGCGATCTGTTTTTTTATATACTCGAATAAAATTTTATTTGTCTCATTTAAGGAGTAGAATTATTTTCGAGCATAATTTATTTGTTAAACTGGATTATTTTAAACACACAAACGGAAAAAGAAATCTTGAAAAATTTTTGGAAAAGTTAGGATCTGAAACGCACCTACACATATATATGTATAAGTAAATGTTGCTAAATTATTCCTTTGAAAATTACAATAAACACCAAAGAAAAGTATATATAAGATATAACTCGGACATAATAATTTTATTAACAATTAAGGCAATTAAGGAAGTAACTGGTTTCAAATAGTTTTACAAAATAAAAAAGATTATACTTTTATGTTTTAATTTTATTTATTTTAATTTACATTTTAATTTATCAAATTTAATAATTTCCAACGTTGATTACGATAGCATTTAATTATCGATTGCAAGCAGATACGTTATTTGTTATCAATTATATCGCGAAGCGAGTGCACAGGTGCATCTTTTCATAACCACTAATCTAAACAATCGTAGCAGCTTATCGGTAGCTATAGCTGTAGATCCCCCGATACCGGCACACGTGCGGCACCATGCCTCATTCTCATAGTCGATGGCCTCATCGGAACTATCTATCTTGGAAATTGCCGAACCTTAGTAATCTAAAGTGCCGAAGGCTGCCTCGACTAACGTTTGAGAAATAGGAATGCTTTACTCGAGATAGGCTTTTGTGTGTTTGTAGGAAACATTGACGATAAGAATCAATTTTAATTTACAACGCTTTGATAGAACATACGTGATGCCAAGATTAAAAATTAATGCAAAATTTGTATAACGTATTTTATTAATAACGCACGAATATTAAAGAAATATTGAAAAGTTAGATAAAAAACATTTTGAACGTTATTTATGTTACGAGCGACTACATACAGATAGATAATCTTATAAATACAAAAGATTTATATCTCTTCAAGCATTGAACGATTAGTATTTTATTAAACCAACTTATTATGAATGTCAAATTAGCTTACAATTTCGGCGCGCAGATTGAATAACTACAAAAATATGATATATATGCATGTACATATATAGGATACAGATAATTCACTAGGAATTATTTAGGTAAAAAAGATCTAGCTTTGACCGTCATAGGCCTGAATACGCTTATACTTAGTGTTTAGCTTACAATTGTTAGAATATATTGCGCATTGCGCGAAGAGTGGTTTCAGTTATCTGTCTTTAAAGTTATTATTACTTTAATGCCATTCTTTTTTCTCGTTCCCGGAGCTCGTATGTAATAAAGAAAAGTTGTTCCGTGCAAGGTACACATAAAAGAAAAATGTCCGTTGTCAGTAGTACTGCCAGTAATGCTGGGCGCACATACCACTGTTCGCTACAAAGTATATGGTAATCCCAGATGCTGGGAAGATTGTCGTAGGGAAGCGTCTGGTATCTTTTGCCAGGCGCATGGAGATGACTGCAATATATTAGCGTAACGTCTGTGAGAATTTTCTACGATCTCGCTACGTTACTGCACTTACCTTCTACCTTTTTAGTTGCATGCCTGATAATGTTTTCGCACATATATAACCGCGGTTGCTCGGACGATGTTTTGCAATATTTCTAAACTTGAACACACAAATTGTTCAACGTCACGAACAATCGGCTGTTTTCGCATCACGAAGGATCACATATACCTATATGTAGGTATATGTATACGATATGTATATGTAATGTGTATATTGATATATCATGCAATCTTTTTTAGTTAAGACTTTTTTAATTAACACATTTTATAATACAAAACTATTCTTTTTCTTCTCTTTTTGCACCAAAAAGATCGAAAAAGAAAAGTATTTACCTTATTATATACGTAGAGAAAATAAAGTGTATTTTTAAGGTTTCTATTTATTTACTGTTACTATCTCAGATTATGATATCAAAAATGAGAAATACAATAAAACATTTTTCCAAGTTATATTTGAATATAGAAATATTTTTTAATAAACTAACATACACATTTGCAATTGATAGAATAGATTTATAAAATTATCTCCTTTTTTCGGAAAAAAACTAAGTCATATTTATTTCTATATATTGTTAGTTTGTCATAATTATAAACATAATTTTTTTTGTTATACATAATTTCGAGATATGTGGTTATTTATTAATTAACGAAAAGGAGAATTTTTAGTATATTTTACAAGTAGATTCTATTGATTATTATAAGTACATGTTGTTCAAGAAGCATGTTTTTTTACTTTTAGTACACATGATTGAGTTATTCATGTCCCGCACATTTCTTTTCCTTGAAAAATTAGGTGTTATAAATATTATTAGTGACATTTATATACAATTTTTAAAATATTTTTTTAACAAGTTTTCTCAAGATACTTTCTAAAGATGTTAAAGTATATCTAAGAATTACTTAATAATTTTTGTATACTTTTTAAACTGATGAAAATTAATCCGGAACGACCTATCGTGTGTGGTAAAGGATCGAAAAATCATCGTGTATGTTAATTTTTTAAAATATATTTTTCAAGAATTTTTATTAAGCATTTTTTTCTCGCTTCTGATGTCACAATCTGAGATAGTAGTAAATAGATAAATAAACAGAAGCCTAACAGAAAAACTTTAATTCTTCTATGTGTACAAAATAAAATTAATACTTACTAAAATGAATAACTAGGTTATTAAATTCAGACATTTAACAATTTAAGATTCACTTTATGATATAAGAAATTGTACCATCCGAAATTTCGTTAAAGAGATTACAAGACAGTAACAAGAGCGAGAGGATTTAATTGTTTAATGATATCGTAAACATCCAAATATTTACCGTTTTGATTATAACTCACGCCATGACATTATTCGCCTAATTTAACTATCCATCTATTGATCCAATTATATTACTTTGATAATTTTGTTTTCTAGAAAGTGCTTTCTTGTACCATGTCGCTAATTTTCCTGAAACGTTGCGTGATGACTTGGCTGTACAGTTAATTTCTTTGGTCTGCGACATTCTTTCAGCAATGCGAGAAAATCTCCGTCATTTACCCACGTTTGCTTTGGCTACCTCATTTTGTCGACGGATTAGTTACTTGCACATGTACGCAAACACGCAGGCGTATGCGATATTGGTCTGGCACGTAATACAGTATGCAAATTCCGGGGGCAATCAGCCTTCCCTCTCTTCCACCCTCGGTTACCCCACACTCTCACATTTCTTCCGCGTTATTACCTCAGCCTAGCCGAGGTCCGCGACCTAGTTTTTGCAACATCGAACAATAGAGCCTTCGGGGTTATTAAGATGCCAACACCTCGGCTTGCTCCGCCAACTTTTGATGCACCTACACGCTTCTATGCATTTACATCACCGAAGTCACTCACCTCGGCGCATTTAAGCTTCTCGATTCCAACAGCGCGGGACGGTTCATCCCCTATTCATATTTTGCGCCCTCGAGCAATATTCCACTAGCTATACTTCTTTCCGATAGTTATAGTCATCAGTTGTTTACATATAATTAATTATAAAATTTCCTTGCAATTAAAAGTGATGTACTTTACGATGGAACATACTTATTATGTTTAAATACTTTTTGTCTTCATTTTCGTTGCCTTTGTATTTCACAATCTTTTATTACCCCTTTCATCTTCTTAGACGTATCCTCTTTACTAATTTTAATTACCTTACACCTTTATATTTTGAGAGATTTTGCTCTCGAGCTTCCCTTTGATTTTACGAGCTGTCGTTTCTTTGTCTCTGTCCTTTGTTCACCGTTAATATTTTTTTCTTTTTCTTCCTCTCTCGATGATAAATCGTATTATCCCCGTTCGTCCACCGTAAGTCGGAAAATACGTTTCTAAGAGATGCGCGGATATGAAATCTTCACTCCAAGATTTCCGCTCCCGAGGATTCCTCTTTGAAGTTGTAAGAAGTGATTCTTATGCCAGGCGCTTGGATTTTAATAATAAATCATACTTCACCGATTCTTGAGATTCCGTACGTATTCCATAGGATAAATATGTACTTTAACATTTCATTGTAATCTTCATTGGCAAATAAATTTCAACTTTCACCAATTATTTATATTTATTATACAATAAATGGCATTATTTACTATGATTTAATGGATTATATTTAAATTATAAATGTCAATTTCTTTTAATTTTCAATTATTTTATCGAAAATTCGCTGAATACAATTTTAATTTAATTTTCGGAGAATTAAGGATTTCTTTTTCCCTTTAGATACAATGCTAGTTTTTCTCTTTCTTATGCTGGGACGAAAGAGCTAGCATTGTATCTGATACCTTTACGATTCTCTCGTACAACAAAGCCACACGAGAGTCGTACACACAAAAGTCACCTGTAGACTTGGCCGCAGTTGTTCCGCTCCTTTGTGTCTATTTTGTTCTATTCTTTTTCAAGTTCTTTCCTTTTGAGCGATACCATCTTCCTCGACTTCGACGATTCCACTCGTTCCACGTTTCTCGTCATTCAGAGTAACAAATAGCCATTGTGGTTCTTAACTTATCTCGACGGAGATAATACAGGAATGGCTTGTGTTATAAATATTCTGATAAATAAAGAATAGTTTTAATTTACAATAATAAAACAAATAAGACTAATTAAAAAGAAGATAAAGCGTTAAACATCTATGTTTATTTTGAAGCATAAAAGTTCACAATATATGTATTAACTAAAAATTGAACGTTTCAAGTCACAGAGCCGTTCATTAGCGGTATAAAAAGATATATGAACAAAAATTAAAAAAGTAGATATGTTACGGTAGAAAAGATTAACACATTAATGTAAACGAAAAACGGATATGTCTCTTTCTACTTATGCGAATATATAGATCAAAACAAAGAGATTACATCTAAATAAAACACGAACATAGTGATAAATAAACAATAAATGGATAAACATATACATATAGACAAATAATTAACAAAAATTGTAAATCCATGATGTAAATGCGTATTATACGGTTAAAAATTGAACACAGTAGAAACGAAATATAATAAATTGAACACAGTAATAACGAAAAAAAATGTAAACGTAGTCAAAATATGAAAGTAAATCGGAATAAACGATAAAAATTTTAAAAAATTGCAAGAAAGGAATCAAAGTAAAGATTATTAAAATAATTATTCTTAGTCTTTTTGCAAGTACGAGTTGCCATAAAAAAGTTATTAAGAAATATAATTTAATAAACTTTAGTCTTAATTTATTACAACGATTTATTTCACATTTATTTTTATCTAAATCTTACTATGTTTTTTATGTGTAGTCAAATTAAATTTTTATTTTAATTTGACAATAGAATTTCATTTTAGAACATTGTTTTTTTAAATTAGCATATTTCAGTTATCTTATTTTCTGGTTCGTTTTAATCTCGTAAATATTTCTTGTTGACAATATTTTATTTGTTATAATCCACAGCAAAAAAGAGATGCTATATATAATCTAATTCCATTTTCAGTTTATCTTTCGCGTTGTATCTGGTTTCTCAATTTTATTTTCAACTTTTGTCGTTCTGTATGAAACTATTCTTTTCTTTATCTTCGTAACATTTTTTCAATCTAATTTAATCTGTGTTCTGTATATCTGTCCTACATTTTCTTGCAAAAGACAATATTGAGGATCTCTACCAACACAAGATGTGCCGTGTTGTGCTAGTTTACATACATTTTTCACTTCTGTGTTTGTGTCCTCTTTCCCTGTTTTCTCTTTCTTCTTATCCGCATTTTTGAGAAAACAGGATAATATGAGAAGACATTTCAAATATTTTCCTTATTATGATGATTTCATCGAGCCTTGTCAACAATACTTGATATAAAAATGGATACAAAATTGAAAACTGAATTTCTGCAAATAGATTTGCTGTAACATAAATTATGATTTAATTTGCATGCTTTACATTTTCGCATTATTGCTTTTAAATTTATTTTATTTAATTTGGTTTGTTCTCCTCAAGCTCTAAACTCTTTCAGACATTTTACTCCAATCAAAAAAATTCTCAATTTTTTATTTAAATTCTAGCTCTTAATTTTTTATTTAGACGGATCATTAGATTTTGTTTCGATTGGCTCGATATTTTTTCTTGCTTTTTTAACTTGTATCTCGATGTTGTAAAGGGCAACAATGAAAATCCTTGTTTCTGAATTTAATACTCCCCCCCTCCTCTCTCTCTCTTTTTTTCTCTCTCTTTTTTTCTCTCTCCTTCACAATCTTCTCGCGCCATAAAGCCAAGGGAGAATCAGTTTCTCATACGGTCGTAATCTTACATGCTCGTGCTTTCTTCCAGTTTATTCTTCGCATCTTCTTCTTTGATTGTCATGTCACCTCCTTATCTCTCGCTCATTTCCTGCGCGACCCTTTCACTGTTTCTTATTATCGTAAAAGACTCAGTATCTCGCGCTACTGTGGAAAAATTTTGTTCTTGTGAAAATTGCAATCGATTGCAAGCATTTACGATAAATTTTGAATAGCCATGAGGAAAACACAAGCGATAATATTGTGCATTTTAAAAAGTCAGTATACATCTGGAAGAGATAATCTCGGATGGCTAATTTCTTTCGTAATATTTTTACATGCATGAGTGATTTAATAAAGTGAAATGTATTTAAAAATAAGAATATTTAAATTATTGCTTATAATTTTGATGCAAGAGAAATATTAACAAGAATAGTTATAATTACATACCTTTGCATAATACGTATAACATGTAATATTTTACATTACAATTATATAGTGTTGTAACAAAAAAATTATAATCTACTTTTGTAGAGCAGAAATGATAATTTATTGAAATGTAATTAACCAGAAATAAATTCTTAAATATTTGTAATTAGATTCTTAGTAGTCAATTTTTGTATCGCCTCGTCGCGTTTGGTTAATAATATCTCCTAAGATTCCCTTGCTTATGTTTAATCCGCTATGCTTATCTCCGAGCCTAATTTCATTTTTTACGCTTTCCCCACGGCAAATATCGTTAAACGGTGCACCGCTCTTTACTCCAGTGGTTTCATTTCCCCCGCATTTGTCGACTCTCTCTCACTCCGCTTTATCCGCACCGCATCTTGGATTGTTGACCCACCTTCGGGCGATTCTCATCGAAAGGAAAATAAACGAGCCACTTCATTCGTGATTTTGCGGCAAAGATTTTATTGGCATTGTGGTTTAAATCGATATTTCCATCGTCTACTCCTTCGAGAATATAAAAGTTATGTATTTTCTTACAATATTTACCTTTATTAGTATTATTACCTCTTTACTTGTATCAATTTAACTCGATGATAATTACTTTAAAATTATCAAATACATTATATATGTAGGTCATAATTAAGGTCATCGGACCCTATATGTATAAACCTACCTAAGCTTTGTAATTTTTTTTTCTAATTTTGAGCCTAAAACTGATAGTCAGATTAAAAAAAGGAAACATTTCTGAACATTAAAAAAATATAAAACATTTTCATATATTTATTTGAGTGTAGTAAAAATTTTAAGAAAAAGTATTATTTAGGTAATATTAGATATCTAATATGACCTAAATATATATTTTCCTTTTTTCGTAAAAAAAAAAATATTAAAAGAAATATTAGAAGAATGAAAAATAAAGTGATCCGTTGTTACTTTTATAAGATTATAAGTTTATTAACATATTTACATGCTTATATTAACATGTAAAAATACACAAAGAATTATTTTCCAAACAATTGACTTATCTACTTCTTTACTTATCTACTTATTTCCACGGTGTTTAACAGAAATTAGAATTCATGGACTGGAATAATAAAAATATAAAAAAACTGTTACAACCTCTACAGCATAGATTATTCTTGTAATATTGCAATCGTATTGTAACGTTTTAGCAATGCTGCATTAATACTACAAATATTGCTGCAAATTTCTGTACTGTATGAAAATCGATGTATGTATTATACTCAACATGGTCTAGGTAGCTACAATTAAATAAACTACGAAAATTAATGATCATCTTTTCGTTTTTATAAACAGCACTTACTTTCATATGGAATATTACATCACGATTATGACGTTGTGTATTTTGTTTTACTAACAATAACAGAATGAACAAACTGACAATAACAGAATGAATAAACCGAGCAATAAACTGGTGCAGTCGAGGCAGCCTGTACGGTTTACTAGGGCTATCTGTTAAATTCACCATGTAATTATCCATAAACAGCGGGTAGGGCATATTAAGTACTATATAGGCCATATAGGATCCAATTATCTTATAGTAACGCGATTATTTGCCCAGGAGGCATGCTTCTAAAACTTAAACAATGCGGTAATATTTGAGAGAGGAAAAAATAGATTTTCTCTTATTTAAATACAATTTATGTACAAACATTATTATTATTATTAATATACTAATCAATGTTTTATTTCTTTTTCAGGTAAGTGAATCACTGTATAGAGATCACAGACATCGCCGTCGAGTTTCATCGAGCCTCTTAACCCTCAAGTTTCTTCGCGCCATAGCTTTAGTGTGCACCATCTATACTAATCCGCGTGCACGAAGGTCAACAATCTATGAAGAGAACTTGCACCGCCATCCATGAATCCTTTATAATACCTTCGATAAATTTCCGCGGAAAGTTGTAGAGAATCTCAGCTAGCAGGATGACTATCAAATAATCCTCTTTAGAAGATTATCGACTTCGATCTCTCCGGAATTCGATGCGAAAGATTCGTACGTATTACAGGTTTACGACTCTTTTCCAAGGGATATAACTCGTTTCCGTTATTATGATCGCAAGCAAATTCCGATATTCAGCAAAAGCCAATGTATAAACTTTCTCTATATCTCTGATTTATTGATGTGTAAACATGTATAGCGGAAATATCGTTCGCAAGTATATTTTCTTTAAGCACATATTATGCGCGATAAAGCTTCTCCATTTTTCACACATTCTTGTACTCTATATTTTTATTTTTATTTTTATGTATCAGACAAATAACTAAAACTTTTCAATTCTATAATTTTAAAACTGTTAAGAATACTTAAGGCTTAAAGAAATTAATAAATTAGAAGAGTCAGTGAGCTAGATTTTTAAATAATTTATATATATATGTTTATATACATATATATATTAATATATATTATTATACATATATTTGTGTAAACTATATCCTTTGCATATAATTCATAAACTGTTTAATTTAAAATTCTAATTGCGTAATCTAACTGTGTAAATTATTCTACGAATTTATGGAGCATGAAGTTTACAGTATCAAAGTAATATTTGTCAAGTAGGAAGATTAAAGTTTATTGGAATGGTGTGTATACACAAACCATAATTACAAGTAGCTAATTCGCTACGAAGTACGCGTATTTGCCGTAATGGAGTGTTAAATGTTTCAATTACGCAAGTCCGTCACGCGTTAATATATTGCAGTAATGTAATTCGTGTTATCATTTTATGCGATACCATATCACTTTATCGTTACAAATATACTTTACGTTTTGTCAATAAGCATGACAAGCATCTAATTATAATGACAAAGAAAATATTAGCATCATAATAATTATTTGTGTTGTTAGAAGTGAATAATTAAACAGATATGAAAGCTTGACATTTAAATAGGAGACTATGCGTAATACATTATAGAACTGTAAATAGATAATATTTTTTTTATTTTTAAAAATATTTGATACAAAATCGAGCAAGATTATTGCAGTAATTTCTTTTAGGATAAAGAGAAAGATCATAAAGAAGAAAACTAAAATTTTATTTTTGTATTATAATAATTCTGCATGAATAAGATGAGAATAGGAGTTACAATCCCCAAAATCCATTAATGTTATTACCGATTTATATCGCTTTTTTGTCCAACGGTCCAATTAGGAACTGCCTTCGCAATCCATTGCAAACAGAATTACGCTTTTGCGTCCATTAATCTTTCAGTTTACCGTTGTGCCGTACGATCAATAGCAGTATTACTGTCATCTTCAAGTTATTGTCTATAACGCGAAACCACTTTCATGATAAGAAAAGCTCGGCATTATCTCGAGACTGATGAGCCTTCTTTAGGAACGGCGTTGCACGATCGGGAAGAACGAACTGGCAGCCCCGTATTGCACGAGCTTTTTGCGGGCAACGCGAGTAAGATTATGGCAACGAGGTCTGCAATTTATTTCCGGTACGACGCGTCTTGTTCTGCGCTCCTTCGCCACTGTCGTCTCGCTTATTCGTCGATCCGACAGTTTCGCTTCTCATTTCGTTTTTCCTCAATCCTCTTCCATTGGACGGGTGTTCGCTCACGGTTCTTTTTTTTTCATGGATATTCGTCTCCCTTCGTAAAGTCAAGAGGTTTAGAAATGTGCCGCGTTAAAGGTGGCTGCGATCTATTGGCGCCATCCGTCAGATCGACAACGTACGACTTCCGGCGACGAGATTCGGGCCGGTGCTCCAGAGATCGTCTGGAGTGACTGGAAACCGAAATGGATTTTCCCGGAGATATCCGGTGCATCTTGTATCCGAAATAATATAAATGATCGCGAGACGAAGCGCTAGTGTGCTCTTCGTGAAATCATTCCGTTTCCATCGTTCTCGTAAATTTATTCTTCAGAGAATTTGATCTGATGGTCGGTATAATTGAATACAAAAATATATCACGTATTCTTAACGGAAATAGAAATTCCTAGATTAATTTCAACGAACTTGTTACGTATTATTCTACATTACTTATTCTACATTATTTCGCCCACCTCGAAGTACAAAGTTCTCGACGATTGCGTTTAAAAGAATTTTAATTAATTTGAAAGAATTTTAACCAATTAACTTCAAGAATAATTTTCCTAGAGTAATAGAAGAAAAAAACGGAAAGAAAGAAAGCAAATATATGCATGTAAAAATAAAAGTGCTGCTTTTACTTAATTACAAAGCATGAAAGAAAACAATTATCGAACGAGGCAGTTTCTTATTTATCTTTAGTCGAGTAGTAAATCACAGCACTTTTATTCATCTAGATTTTATTATAAATTCAGGAGTTAACTGGCTCCGCCGGATGCCGGACTTTCTTGAATTCTATTACTTTCTAAACGTCGAGCTTTTATCTTCGGTAAAGCGGACTACGTAAAGATTTATTCCCGTACTTAAAGCTTAATCTCTTTCTGCTTGAATCTGGTTTCCGATTGTCACATCGCTGCCACGGACAAAGATATATCTTTTTCTCGAGTATGCGATTATATATGTGTATTGTATTTTTGTATTTTATTTATGATTATTGAATAATTAAATAATAATAGTAAGTCATTAGTAATTTAAAGAAGCTACGCGATTTGCGGGTTATCTCCGTCTTGATACCTCATTAAATGCTAACAATTCGCGAACGTTGTAGTTCACTTCATCAGGACAGGAAGCAACATGATACTGTTTATACAACGTTCACGAAATGTTGGCATTTAACGATGTAGACACAGTAGCTGTTTTGAAGAAAATATCCATGAAAACCTCAGAAGTATTATCATTAATAATTTGATAAATTCATTAGCGGATTAAACAAGAATATTATTGAAAACACTTTTTCTGGTGTTGTCTGAAAAAATCTCTATCCCTGAGATATATTTCACGAGAGAAATGCGCGCGTATATATATATATATATATATATATATACACAAGATATAAATCGTATCATCAAATGTCCTTTCATAACTCGTTTCAGTAACTACAAACATCTATGGCGTACGTTGACCCGCGAAATGCATGCGAGCGCACATATATACGTATATTGTATATGCATATACCTTTGTAAAAGGAAGCAAGCAGAGAGAGAAAGAGAGAGCGAGAGAGAGAGAGAGAGAGAGAGAGAGAGAGAGAGAGAGAAGGAGAGAGA
>NW_017299970.1:129584-134167 GCF_001594075.2 Trachymyrmex cornetzi
GAGAGAGAGAGAGAGAGAGAGAGAGAGAGAGAGAAGTAGAGAGACAGCGAGATGGACGGGGTGGAGTGTACGCGTTTACATACGCCGACGATGTGTAAACGGCTTAAGCTATTACATCGGCTGCGGGCAGTCGGCACGTACATCAGTTAATTCGCCTGTATCACTGTATATGATCCTACAGTTTACACAGCTCTCTCGTAGCCTCCGTTCTCGTAACTTACGTTCTCGTAAGTGCGTAAACGCCGTAGTCAGCACCTGGTTGCACGCACCAGGCGTCCCACCCTCCTTCAATTGGTCATGCGCGCGAATAGATGTGTAGATAATTATTATCATGAAGCACTTCCCGTCTCAAGCATTGCTTAAAGGAGATCTTGTGGTGGAGCGTGTGGTCTCGGCAGAATTATCTCAAATAGCACCGGCACATCCTCGGTATTTGCGTTTCGCGATTGTTCGTTTCTCCCGGACTGCGCGAGTTTAATCATGCATAATAATTGTTCCGAATTTCGTTGTCTTCCGTAAGACGGCTAATGCGGCTCAGATGCAGGATGAAATCCATGCGTGATTAGCGTTTGTGTAAATCGAGCGAATGATCATGAATGATGAAGAGAAATCAGACTCGAGCATCGGATAGATCACGAGAGAGGTCCATCTTTCCATATCTTTTCCATATCTTTTCTTCGGATTTTGAATCTCAAATATTTATGACGTAAGAATGGAATTTAAAATTATGTTGCATATAAGCGTATACATTTACTTCTTATTTGATACGTAAATCTTCAACGATTTAATATATACATGTGGAATAAACAACGTTGATCGATAATAAGACAACTGGAAATAAAATTACGTACATCATACTCTCCGTTCGGATTTGTATTTCGATTCTGCACTCTTGCGTGTATTCGAATCACGATTAAGACTGGATTTAATTCGAAATAATTGTCAGGCCACCCGCGCATTTGCATAATCGCTCGAGCGTCGGAAACTGATACGGCCAATCTGGCCTTAATGACGCGTCGCGTCGTGTCGATATTTCTGGCACGTTCCTATTTAGCTTTACGTGATCCAAAAATCTGCATTTGCATGCACATTCTTATCGTACGAGCGTGATTTCATGCGGATACGCACGAGCGATGCGGATAATTGTTATAGGGACGATTGTGTCGCGCATCCTTTAAAGGCGATACGTTGAAGCGATGTAGTGGATTAGTATTAACTGTTCCATAGATGACAGCCTTTATGGCGTACCATGGGATTTACTGGTATCTGTCGCGTAACGTTTATGCGTCAATAAAATCGGATTGCGTAGAATTTCGATGCGGATGGCGAGGAAAATTCACCGAACGATTACGTGTAACACAAGAAGTTACGTTACCGATCGCGTGACTCGATATGTCGATATGTGTACGTAGTATATATTCACGTGACGTCAATTGAACCGGCAGTGTTTCCTATGTGTATTTTTCCTTTATATTTCTGCGAGACTTTGTCGGATTTGCAGAATTTTAAGTTGAATCGATCTACTCGTATATTATATTTGAGCAAAAACTGATCTATAGGATATTAAATACTGTGATTCAATATTTTTCCATGTATTCGCAGTATATCCTAGCAAGAACTAACAGTCGTGAAATAAGTTCATGAAAAATATTTACGTACAAAAGATATTACCAAAGAATGATATGTTATATTTATTTAAGAGCAATTCGAAATATATAGAACTCACTACGCAAAGAATATGTATTTTTTTTAAATTCAACACGATCACATAACTGCATGTTTTACAAAAAAAAATTAATAATTTTATATATTAAATTATCTTATTAAATTTTATTTAAAATATTTATAATATTTATTCAAAAAGTATGTAAACAAAGACTCACTAAAGCATAGAAATGACAAAGTCATAGTAATACGACGGTGTATATTAAACATAAAATGGTACTTAAATTGTTTGATAAAAACCTTAACATTTTATACTTTATATTATATACATTGTATACAAAATGAATAATGCATTTACGAACTAAATAATTATGATTTTATCGAAAATATAATTGTTATTTTGTATCGCAACTTTACAGATTTTCTGTGCAGTACATTCATTAATTTTACTCACTGTTCGTTTTGAGAATATATCGTGTTGGTATCGTAGTTCTCAGGATTAGATTTGTGAAATAAATCACGATAATTTATGCCATTACAGATGCACATGTGTAAAGCAGCTTCTACATTCTTCCCCAGTTTAATATAAAATATTTTGTATTAAAAACGGAGTATATACGATCTCATTATTTCAAATTCTAGTCAGAATTTTAGGGACTCCTTGTGTATATTTGCCGATCGGTTTTGAGAATATCACGGAGACATCACGATCCTCTACCGCAGTAACGCTCGGGTATCAGTGTTGACTTGGTGAGCACTCAAGTTGTTAGTTTGGCCTCTCGAGTTCAGTAATCTCTGCGTCTGCTTGTCCTTTACGGAATGTAGCTACTAGCGTGGCACGCGCGCGCAAGTGCAACGAGCTGCTAGCAGCGACAGGATCGCGTTTGAAGAGGAGCGTTACATAGTGCGCTTTAATAGAGTACCACTACAGAGTGCACTGTCGAGGACTTGAGAAAATAAAGTTAATTGGATTACGACGAGATGAGCAGAGCTCTGTGAGCATACTCTTTTTCATATTTTGCCTTGTTAAGGCACTCGTAGCATTAAGTTGTTGAAAATGAGCTGCTTGAACTCAAAATAATGAGATAATTCATCGATCCGTGCCCGCCGCCTATCGCTGATAACGAACGCAATAGTAAATGCAAATTTTTCGATGCAATTAGTGCAATCTTGCCTTTAATTGAACGAAATAATTTCGTACCGTCTCGCTAAATCGTATCATACGTTAATTACGTACAACGAAATTTTCGGCAACAATGATCGCGGTCGCGAATGCATCGATAATTTCATTATTACGATTTTAATTGTTGTATCGCTCCTATTTATTCGGCATATTGTATACGGAGATGAAATACCACTGAATGTATCGAGTATAACGTTTTACGTCACATTAACGGTTTTACAAGTGAAATTAACGAGAACCTCTCTATTGGAGAGTTTTATCCACGCAAGGATGTTTCTCATTATTCTCGAACCACATTCATTACAATACAAAAACTCTAAATACATGTTAATAAGTAAACTTCTTAAATTCATCTTCTATTATATATTCGATCTGATTATACAGTGATTATACAGTGACATTTAAAAGTGATAATTTTTAATATATTTTACATAGCTCTTTGATCTTGCTTATAAGTTTTGAATTTTACATTACTATTAGTAGATAATGCATAAAATTCTTTTGTACGTAAAAGTCTCTTTAATTATAAAAATTTTGGACTTCTCAGCTCTTATGTTTATAATACCCGATAATAACTGCTGCCTTTGTTTTGCATATTTAGGATGTAAAGTTGCCACCTGGCAATCTTTTTTATCGCGGAACTGCTGCATTATAAGGCGTAAACAAAGTGCACGGAAAAAGAGAGTCTACTTTCCGTGAATTAAACTGGCGCACTCAAAGCACGTCTTTTGCCCTTGTTCGGCACACTCTGGAAAAGATCGCGACGAGCTTTGTTAATGTGTTTACGCTTCGCTCGCTGTGGCCGATTAAATCTTAGAAAGAAATTCAGAGGCTCAAAGGAGCGTTCATCTTTAGCTCTTTCCATGTTTCTTAAGTGCGTTTAATCAGGCGAAATAATTATGCTTTATTTCAATGTAAATATATTCACAGATTTTCGAGTGTTAATTGAGCAATTGAATGTGACAACGATTAAACTGAAAAATGCAACTTTATAAAAATTTGATTAAGATTTTATAGCTATAAATAGCGCGCGCGCGCGCGCGCGCTCTCTCTCTCTCTCTCTCTCTCTCTCTCTCTCTCTCTCTCTCACATATAGGATAAAATCAGGGATTATGGCATAGGCTACTAATATGGAATAGTGGCTTATTTTTCAAACAAAGCATTGCAATCGCTGAAAGTTATTGCAATTGTTACCAAACATGTCATAACAAGCAATGAACTCGACCAACCGTTTTGCTACAATTAACATTTATTCATTTTCGTTACGTTAGAAGATTCGGCAGCTTTTTCTAAAAAGTGTTCTCATAAATTGAAGGTAAATTTTTTTAATGCTTATATTGCACAGACGCTTTTAATAATGTTGCATGAACAATATTATGCAGATTAATTGCTATTTCAAACTTGTTTATTGCTACGGAAAGACTTTATTTGTCATATGACGACATGCAGGTAATATGGAGAATACATCGAGGGTTGAGAATATGGAATAGATTCCATGCATGTAGCAACTTATTCGTGATCAGATTAGGTTAGGTTAGACTACAGCATGTATTCTATATCAACTTATTTGCGATTTATTAGCTTATTTGTGATTTTTTATTTGTCCATGCGTAATAACGTTCGTAATGATGCTATTATATTTTCTGTGTTATTGTACAATATATAAAAATTGAACAGTTTTCTATTTTTCTTGATCAGTTTATATAAATAAACAAATTTGGACTTCATTTATTGG
>NW_017299970.1:134229-163522 GCF_001594075.2 Trachymyrmex cornetzi
TCTCTCTCTCTCTCTCTCTCTATATATATATATATATAAATATATTATTTTAAATGAAATTAATATATAAGCTCAGAAGATTATAGACTGGAAAAATGGATAAAGAAAGAGCTAATGAACTGAGCTGGATAATCGTGCTTATTTTTTTAATTATAAGAACAAAACATAAATATGAGAAACAATATATTATTTTAGATATAAACGAATGTAATACACCTGATACAATATTGACATTTTGTAATGATAGTGATTACATCTCATTGCATGCATATAGATGTTTGCAGAACGCGAAAGAACGAATAGAAGGCAAATATTATGAATTTATAGACGATATCGGAAACGATGTTAAATTAAACTTCGACGTTACCAACTTCGCGATAAAACATTACACTGTTTCCTGTGTGACAGAAATAACATTGAAATCGAGCTCGGGTACTCGAGCAATTATGTAGTAAATGTGTTTGTTGGCGTTTCAATCAGTTAACCAGTATATAACGTTTGCGTAAATTAATCACTCGGTATAGTAGTTTATTCAATTGCATAATTATTATGCTAGAGTACATGCAGAAATTGCTCGAATGAAAGAGAATCGCTGTAGCGTTATCCGTATTAATCCAAAAATCTTCTGCCACCTTATTATTTATTTCTTTTTTTTTCTTAAAATAGCAGACTAATAAGAAAAGAACGAGATTCCAATAATCGTTGACCCGTGGTGATATATCGCGCGTGAATCTCCGTCGTCCTTAGGGTTCTTTTTGCCGTTTCTTCGAATGAAGAAAATCAGGAAAAGAAGGTTATTAATCACGGGAAATTACTCTCTTGCGATTTCTCGATAGCTAAGGGTGTCAATGAAGTCCGTAATAGAAGAGATAGGAAGGATAAAACGAGGGGAAAGCGGATGTAAAGGAAAAGAAACGCAAAATCAGATTGAAGCATGAGCTAAGCAGGCAATAGTCACTGAATTAGGTCACGGGGGATTGAAGAAAGAAATTACTATTTCTAATTTATTTACAAAGATTATTTAACAGTTTTATTTGCAATTATGTAAGGAGAATATATAACAATGATAGATAATATACCTACATAAAAGTTACTTTTATTCATATATGGACGTTTTATACATACATGTTTAAGGGTAAAATTAATAATTATATTATTTTCAATGACAACAACTATTATTAAAAATAATTATATATAAAATGACACTATTATTAATAATTATCATTCTTTAACGATATTTTATCGATTAATGATAATTAATAATTATTAAACGTGTGTAAATAATTTTATTTGTAGCAATTAACATTATAAATTGTCTCCTTCGAAATTACTCGTCTCCTTAGTTTTGTTCTGTAAACAAGTATGTATGAGAAATATGTGAATATGACATTGTAGTAGAATTTTCTCATCGAAGAACGAGACTTGATTGGATTATTTGCTATTCTCAAGCGTGCCCAACTTAGTTACATATGAGACCCTCGTAAACCGGCAAGTTCCTAGTTTCTCGCGAAATTTCGAACGATAATAGCTCCGTGGACACACCCGAGTTATACCAACGAAGACATCGGTGAAAGTGGCCTTAATCACTGCGATGTGGATCCCTTAGGAAATAGACGCTGGATTCTGTTGTGGCGCTGACGATACAAATATAACGGAAATATTACACTTTCTCGCGTGATTGCTTGTTATCGGCGGTAGCATAAATTATTACACGAAAAGGACGGTTTTGCTGAAATATTTCAAAATTTTGCTAGATACAAAAAATCATTTTCTTTTGTTAAACCATCAAAATAATTATACGTTTAAATTGGTTGCTGGAATATTATAAACATTTTACAGCATATTATCATTATATTCTACATCATTATTTTGATAATTCAATAGAATTATTTTCAGATCTGTATCTAATGAAATTTTTAGATATTTCAGCAAAACCATTTTCCCTGTGAAAGATTATGATTTTAATACGTTCATCTGCAAAAAAATGGGCCATTGAAACGTTGGAACAGCGAATAAAGATAATTAAAAAATTGTGTTTAGTAATTTAATATATCATCGTCGTTGAAATTGTTAAAAAGGATTTTAGCGCTTATGAATCCAACAATGAATATTGATTATCACGGTGAATGTCATCGTTACGCAATAGCGTTTCTATTATAATTATCCCGGTTTATCGGTAGATTAGTATTAACGATTACACGGGTATCTAAATACCGATAAAATCGAAATGGACTTTTATCGCATGACCAGGTGTACCGCGCCAGTATATCCAGTTGTAAATCGTCAAATATGTTATTCAACGAACCGAGAAGACTATCACGGTCGAACGATCGTATGTAAACGCGCGACTATGTCCGGCGATCAGAATAAACGCGGTGATCGCGCGCGACGAGCGACGAGAGCGCATTTATTAACGCGGACTAAGCTCGTTTCCGCGTTAAAAACGAGTAGTGGTCCCAGAGACGCGCGGCGTAATGGAATTAAGCCGCGCGCGGCGCGTATAGCGATATCCGGGGACGATTTTTCATAATTTGCTGATGAAAAACGGTCGCCGCGACACGAGGCATGCCGTCCCGCGGGTACTTTCTCGCCTGATTTAGCCCTCTCGCATTAACGATATATTAATGACCGAACGGCGAAGCGTTCGGGGGGAGAAAGGCTTTATCTCGTTCGCCAAATCGTCCGCTCCGTCGGCGTCGCGTCGTATCGACACGATAAATCAATTATGATAATTGGCCGACAATAAATCGCTTATTACTTTAACGAATCGTTATCCGGCGTAACGCCGGCCGTTATTGGCCGACGATACGTGAAGTGAGACGGTGGATGTATATGTGTGTATGGCACACATGGTTTTTACTAAATAAAAGTACGTGCGCCAGCTGGTCGAGCATTAACCAACTGTAAAAATAATTTCTAGCTGCTATCGTTTTTTTTCCCCTCTTTCTGTCAGTTCGTTTCGTTGCGTCAAAAATTTTGCGATATATTTCACGGTAACGAGACGCGAATGTGCCACCGTACAAATCGCTTCATCACGGCAAAACGGACTTTATTAATCCATATGCGCGTTGCGGGCAAGTATTTGCGATGACAATATTATCGATGATAATGAAAGCGTACTCGATGTGACGTGCCCTGTCCCATCGACGAGGTTAATGGATCGGAAAAAGTGTTATTCCCGGCTCGTATTTTTTTTCCCTCTTTTTCTTTCTTTTACGAACCGTTGTTCCGTCAGCGCTAGAAATTGCGTCGAGTCGCGTGAAACGTAATCGACGATGGGAAGAGAGCGATGTTTTAATTATACTTCGGAGAATTCTGTAAATGCTTCGTCGAATGAGGGACTACCATTTCTATGCGCGAGACTTGTGAGCTAATACCGTTATTTATTTGGCATGACTAAATTGCATTTATATAATTGCATTTATATTCAGTTCGAATCCATGGTTTCGAGGCCGGAAACTTGTTTATCAGAGCATCACTGCGAGACACAGTAACGATAAGGAATTGTAAAACAATAATATATTATTTTATAATCTCTACAGAATAATCTTAAATTGTAAGATACATAAAAATTACTTTTCTATCTTCCTTATTTTTATTTAACTCAGTTTAAAAAAATGGTCAGAGCTTTTTATGGGAATTTATTAAATCTATTGAAATTTAAATTGAAGTAACATTTTTTTTATAAAAACGTTCTACTACTTAAGTTACTACGATTCATTTTGTCATAAATGCTCCGAAACATTTTTTGATCGGTCAATTAGTAAAATTCTTTCTTCCGATTGTTAATTAAATATTTTGTAGCATTTATAGTGTCGAGTAGATCGCATCTTAAAAATTAGATGATAATTCTTTATTGTATTTTGCAGTATAATACAGGCTATTCCTGAAATTGTATTGTTTTATTTTGTATAATCCATAATCCAAAGAACTATTATACAATAAAAATAGCTAAGAAAATATTTCCGCGAAGCAATACTGGAGTAGGACGAGATTATTCCATCAGTTTTAATTTTAATTAAAGTAATATGAAAATTTATGACGGTAAACAATATATTTTTGCAGTGACGTGCTTACAACTACATTATACTCATGATTGTTTCTTAAGAACACACAAGCACAATCTTTAAATATTTAATATGTGCTATTTATAAACATAAATGTTAACGCGAAAAATAGATGAAAAAGTTCTCCTCTATACTGTATCTTTGCTTGAATTTAGCTCGAATTTTGCCTAAGGAGAACGCTAACAGTAGTTCGGCTTGCGGAACCAGTTTAGTTCAGCGTGGATATGTACGAGTATAGCCTGGACCTATCCACTACACTAACTCTTAATAGTTTCGCGTAACAACATTGTTCGTAGCATTTCCATAGACCCGGCTCTTTCGCTCCAGCGGCACGTATCTTCGTGCGTCATCGCCCATTTTTTTTCAGCCACGATTATTTATTCCGCATACATAATTCACTCGGTCCTTTTTTTTCATCGCTTGTGAGGGTCGTAAAAAATTTCGCTGGAAACAAAGCGAGGGTCTGGACGTTGCGGTCGGAAAATTTCGGTGACGAGGGTAGCGACTGGTTGACACTCTCGGATATTCGAAATTTGTGTCTCCTTAACGTGTCGTTTCGTAGGCCACAAAATTTTTTTTTCAACGAGGGTAACTGGAAACCGTCGGTATCTGCAAGAGGCGTAAAATTTTATTTTAGTCTCGAGTGCGAAACCCTCGAGGGGAAAAACTCTGCGACCGGAAGCGGCCGGATTGGCTGGAATGGGAACATGACGAAGGTTTGAAATCGAAATTCTCTATTCGTATTTTCCATGTCAACACGGATCAGTTGACGATGCAGTAGTTTCTTCATTGACTTCCACGTTCTTTTTTGCCTGTAAGCGATTTTATGAAGGACGCAATAGTTTGGAGTAATTCTTATTTGCAATTTTTTTACTGTTTATCCTTCCTCTAAAAGTCGACTTATTACTTATTTATTTTGTCCCTGATCTGTCCCTGGCTTCGATATGCTTGATCGCCCGCGGCTCACGGATAAATTAGAATTAAGCGAGGTAGAATTTTTATGGAAAATTCAAGTCTCTCGTTTCTCGGAGCAGCACCATCGAGTGCCACACGAAAATTAAGAGGAAAGTTCTAAGGTTGAGATGCAAGGAGCGAGAGCCGAAGGTGGAGAGCGAAAGCTTCGTGAAACCTATTTTCTTTTCCGTATAAACCGACGGCATGAGAGCCTCCTTGATTTCCTTCTTTTCCCTTGCCTTCGTTTCTACGTTAAAAGGAAGAATTCGGAGCAATCTTTATTGGCGAGATTCTGGAACGTCGAACTCTTTTATTTTTTCCCCCTTCGTTTAAATGTGATCCGTCGTACCGTAATGTATCGAATCCGTATTATTTACGAGTAGGGTATTCCAAATGTGTCTTAATCGATCTCTTAAACAAAGAAAGACGTGAAATAAAAGTATACGATTTATCTAATTGTAGCATAACTTCAGTAAAACGAATTATAAATAAAATATTTACAAAGAATATATTTGTCCTTTAAACTAAAAAAAAATTAATAGACGTGAAATTACGATACACTGAAATAGGCCAATACTTTTATTTATTTAAGGACAAAAATAGTCTTGAAGTAGTGTATTAAAATATAGTATTTATTGAAAAAATCCAGGAACCTATTACAATTACTATATGACTTTAATTATATACTTGCATTATTTATAATTATTTACAGAGTAGGTAAACACGCTAATATTTTCGGATGTACGTCATGAAGTCACGGAAAATTACTTCGTAAGAATTAAGTTCGGGGATATCTTAATATAAAATCATAAGCTCTTTAGGTAATAAACGGTAGAAGCGAGGCCAACGAACGCATTTAAGATGCAAAATTGTCACTTACATCCCTTTCGTTCCAGGAAAGCATTATAAAGTGTAAACAAAGTGTGTGTGTGTGTGTGTGTATGTGTGTGTCTGTGTGTGTGTGTGTGGGTGGGTGTGTGTGTGTGGGTGGTAGTAGTAGACGCCATGCTTGAATTAACATTTTTTTCTCTCCTGTATACGTAGGGTCTATCATATTTCTTGTTCTCGTCAGAAAAAGTATTTTTTATTGTAAAAGAGAAGAACTTTTTCGAGCGATTGAGAATGGAACTCTTCTTAAAAAGAGAATGTGATATCCGAGGTGATCTCTCTCTCTTCATTGCTTACGTCTGCTTCGTAAAATGTTAATTTTGCTACCAGATTCTTGTACCACAGGAGTCGGTTATTATTTTTTCCTTAAAATATCGGAAGGTATTTAAAATCTTATTCAAGACGATTCCGTCCCGATACTTATTATGATATTATCTTCCTCCTTTTCCCTAACAATGTCAGATAACGTTAAAAGAAGAATCTGAAAGGATTTTTATTGGCGGGATTTTCGCAAGTAACAGCTTACTTCGTCTTCAATGGTAGGTTTAATGTATCCGACACTCTTGAGCGATGTGTACTTAAACACGGGGATTGCTGTAATGCCGAAACTTTGTAACTGTTAAGAGTTCATTGAATCAAGAATTGTCGTTAAGTAAATTGGAAAAGCGAGAGAGGGAGAGAGAGAGAGAGAGAGAGAGAGAGAGAGAGAATTTGTATTATAATTTCATAAATTTTACATTAAACGTTATTATTTTTTCGAATTAAGTAATCACTTAATCTATATTATATCTGCAATACAACGTAATGCTATAATAAAATAAAAAATATGTTATATTTGTAGAAAAGAAAGTAGAATTTTGTAAACAATGTATATGTTTATTTGCTTTGCGATCATAAATTGTAGAGATATGCTTACGCAATTAAGCATTTAATTTTAATGGATATAATTGAAGCAAGAAAAAAGCGACTGCAAGACAGTTTAAGGATATTAAAAAGAAGGGGAAAAAATAGGAAAGTATAAATGGCAGGTTAGTTGAAAGATATTAGAGACGACTCACCTTGGCAAAGTTGAAAAATAGAAAAATATACGTCGAAGGAAAGAAGTATGAACAACAGAAGTGTAAACTACGGCATCATGAAAATTGGAAAACTTTTTCGATTTTTATGATGCAATAATGGTGAAGACATATATAGTATTACTTCGACTTATTTTATTTTTACTTAACATTTACGGAGGTAAACTTTTATTAAAGATACACAGTAAAGTAGATACACAATTTTTCATCGGTAATCTTCCGATTTTACCGTACAGAATAGCATGCAGCACTTCCATTCAGAACTTATTATATATTAAAAGCAATAAAACTAAATAATATTATGCATAAGACCTTTTATCTTATCTCGTTACTTTTTATCTCATATTATGTTACACAATAATAAACATTTTGTATTAAAACCGGTTTTTATTGTGTTGAAATTTTTGTGTTGAATTTTTAATATACTTGAGTGTGTTAATTTAACATAATATTTTATTTTAATTAATATAATATGATTGTGTTATTTGAATACTTGGTGTTAAATTGATATTTAATATTTCTTAGCGTTAAAATAATTCAATTTATGAATAAATAAACGTATAATATAAAAATAATGCAGTTTTAAATCGTAAATTCTAAGACGAATGTATAAAATATATGTTTTTACTTAATATATTGTAAATATTAATTTTACTGGAGAAATATGTTTTCATACTTAATTTGTTTTCAAATTCTGTCAAAGTGTTATATTTTTGTATTAATTTTTGTGTTAATTAAAAAAAATATTTTTATTATTTTCTATATATTTATCTTGTTATGCAATAATTTAAAGGATAAATATTAATTTTACTGGAGAAATATGTTTTCATACTTAATTTATTTTCAAATTCTGTCAAAGTGTTATATTTTTATATTAATTTTTTTGTGTTATTTAAAAAAAATATTTTTATTATTTTCTATCATATTTATCTTGTTATGCAACAATTTAAAGGATTGTTTGGAACATATGAAATATGTTAATTGTAACACAAAATTTGCAACTAATATATATTTTGCAACTCGGTTACGACGGAGCATAATTATTTTGGAAAGAAATTATTCTAGAAAGTATATAATTGCATATTTTGTTGGATTTACTTCAGATTTTGATGTAATTCTCTCTTTTTTCTCGATGAAGTGGAATATTCATCGATTAAAATCCTAGAATATGTAAACTAATATTTTATCTACAATAAATAAAAAATCCATCGAAAGAATAAACAATCCATTGATAAAGAAGTTTGATTTAATTCGATTTTTAAAGATAAAATTATTGTTTGAGAGAGATGATTTATTTCTTTATAATTATTAGTGTTGGTTTTTCATATTGAGAGATGTTTATTTTTAAATTATCCTCATTTATTTTATACTCAAATACGATGTTATATAATGTCGCTGGTGATCCGACTACAATAATATGCACATATACAGAACGAAAAAAAAAGAGAGGGAGAGGGAGAGAAGTGAGACAAAGAAAAAGGAAGAATTGTACACAGTGCGGAGTTCCCTCGAGAATAATTCCTAGGAAAGTAAAGCCTTCCGGTTGAAGCAAGTGTGTTTTGCTGAATTACGATCGCTCGCTCCCGCGTACGCGCACACAACAAAAAATATTTTTTGGTGTGAGATTGTGTAAATGTTAAATGAGAAAGAAAGACCTCGCCTTCGCGTAAAAACGTAGACCTAAATGTCCACATTTTTCCTCCTATTTCGTGATGAAGAAATATTGGGACCAAATCCGACGCGATATTTCGCTGATAAATGGCGCCTGCGTTACGCACTGTGATTTATAGACGTTTGTAATACACGTCAGTTTTTTGTCTTTTTATGAATATTTAAGAATCATTCCGCCGGTTTGTCCTTCCCTCAGTATACTTTAAATTAAATTATGTATTTTTGCTTAAAGTTAATGTAATTAAACGATTTTTTTATTTTAGAGGTCAAAATTTGAGGAATAAGATTATATAACTTAAAATTAAGGCTGTGATATACAATTTTTCATTACGCAGTTGAAAAATGTTTGGGTTCTGTGAATACAAATGCTAGTACATGTAATACAATACATTTATACAAGAAAAAGATTTTAAACGAAGCTGACCAATTCCGTTCGTTTAGCTGCAACGTTTAGTGAATTACAATCATTTTTTAGGCTTTATCGATAGTCTTTCTTTTTTTATGGAACATGCATTACCATAATTTTAATGTAGTACGACAACCGCTTATCTTATCTCGAGACGAAACGGACTTGAACTCGTTGTCTGCGCAGGATTTGCCACAATTGTTCTGGCATACAAATGAGCTCTGACTGTAGCATTTTTTATGTCCGTGGAATGCTTTATAATTCGGCTTTGCATTATGGTACTGTTATAATTATGCATTACGTACAGTGAATTTGCGTGTCCTGGTTAAAACATAATCGTTATCGTTACATTAAGCCATTTTCTTCTATTTTTCGACGAAATGAATTTACGATTTATTTAATTAAAATTTTAACTAATTTTATTATTTAACGTGCAGCATATTCATAAATGCGTGACATTTGATGCAAACAGTAAAAAAGATTTTATACATTTTTTAACGGGATTTTTAGGCGATTTAATGAGATTCACGTCGCTGCCTGTGTTTCACCCTCTTAGAGATATTTCACCTTTTTTTGTGATTATTAGTGCGTTACATTGAAAAAATCCGTAAGTTTTAATTCCGCCTCGTACGTTAATGAACGTTAACACGGCGAAGAATAAAAGGATCGGGGTAATCGGATTTAGCCAATTATCGCGTTCCATATCAAATTCTCGAACTTTATGTACTTTCTTTAGTGGAATATAAGACTACATTCAGCTTCTGGTTTGACCAACCGTTTAATAAAAAAAGAAAACGATTCTGCGCATTTTACAATTTTACAGTTTGTTGCACTTTACCAAGCATTCCGTATTTCGGAAAAATTTTCCAACATTTTGTCAGAGCAAAAGAGGAAAGTTTGTTATTCAGAAACGAAGTTGGGGGACATAAATTGATGCAGTCTACCGCCACGTGGTAATATATTCTCGATAATGCTGCCACACAAAGAAAAGCAAATTTTGCGTGTTTATCAGCGTGCACGCGAGGCCACAATTACATCAATTCTCATTAATGCGATTTGTGGCGCTGACAAGGATCCGCGAAATTAGCGACAATGTAGCGTATATGTGTCGATCTTCTCGCTTCTCTCTCGTCTACTATTTTTGACCTCCATCATTTACGACTGCGCCGCGGGATACGAGTTGCATCGCGCGATCCAGCTCCGTGATTCTTTCTCGTCTTCCCTCTTTTTATCTCTCTTTCTTTTGCTGTATCCATGACTGCACACACTAGGTCGGTTCTTTATTCTGCTCGGGCATCCACGTATATCCACGTGAGAAAACGTGCGACGAAAGAAAACGTGTCGTCGCGACGCGGGCGAATTCCGTCCCGCGCGTGTCGTTTGTTTCTATGACCTCCCATGGTTTCTCCATGATGGAAGAAAGCAAGATAAATATTTTATATGCGGTTAATATCGTTGGATGAAATATATTTTTATTTCCTACATGATTATGACTATATTATAATATGATCTCAAAGCTTCATCGTTGATAGAAGGTATTCGCAAAATCTCTTGGTACTTTCAATCGTTTTATATACGTACTTTTGTTGGTGGAATGTGATATTATGTTCTGGTTTCTGATAGACCAACCATTTAATAAGAAAGAAAATAGTTGTATGCATCTTACAATTTTACAATTTGTTGCATTTTATCTAAACATTTCGAATTACGGAAAAATTTTCCAACAATTGTCGGAACAAAATTAATATTTATTGTTATAGATACATTGCTCATGATAAAACTATCAAAATTACTTTGTTAATGCTTTGAACAAATTATACAATAACACTATTCAGTATCCAAATTCTGTCTGAAATATTATAGCACATATTCCGAAGATTTTTTCGCACTGAACACGATGCCGTTGACAGATTTTGCATAGCATATCAGGAGTAAATTGGACCAAAAATCATCACAATTTACTGTCACACTCGTTTACTAAATAACAATTCTGATATGCTACGTAAATTCTGACATCGTGTTCAGCGCGAAAAAAATCTTTGGATATGTATTATGGAGTTTAGCTGAGCAAAGTGACTTTTTGTCGAACACTGTTGCATGTATATTATAGTATATAGTATATACTATATATAGTATATAATAATGAATATATAATCGCAATAACTTAAACTTTTCGTGGAATTTATTATGCGGCAAGTATGAAGCTTTTCTCTCGGTTTTTTTGTCGTGTTTAACAATGGGGTTGATCATGAACAATACCCCTGCGCGTATAATCTGCACAGTAAGACCCAGCTGTGTGCAGGCGAAATACGAGGCACTCGTGCATGCACACGATCCCGCGATCATACGCGAGATGATATTTCATTAGAAGGCAAATGCTTTTATTAAAAAGTACGAATCTACCCTGTAAAAAATCGTGGATTTATGACCGAGGAAATCGGAAAAATTCTTGATCATCCCTCACTCGTATTCCCCCATCTTTCCCTCCGCAACCGTAATCGCGATACGACGATATTTCATTTTACTTTCAACGAGCTTTTTCGCATTATATCTTCGTATTATATCTCCGTAATCTCTACGATTTAATTATAGCAAACTTTTAATCTAAAGTAATCTTAAACTGTGCACTGCTCTATTATTCTTTTTTCGGTTCCTTTTTAATGTATTTATACGTTTAATTTATGATTACATTTATTTCTATTTAATTATAAAAATTTAATCTTATTCTTATAATTTAAACAATTTTGTACTTTTGTTCATAAAGTTCTTATAAATAATAATTATTAAACATTGTATTAACAAAGACTACGTCAGCCATTCAAGAATCTTTATTTTTTTTCAACTTAGTAATAGTTTTTCTATTGTATGCTATTATTTTGCTTGGAATATTTAAACTTTATTGTTATAGAAGAATTATAAAAAGCCTTTCACTCGGAGCAAAATTCGCTGATTATTATAAATTCATTTGAATTTTGTGCTGCCGGTGGTCATGTTTTGTCGTTACTCTTTTTTACCCCGTTCGTCCATCCGTCAGGATGCATTTTGATGCGGCACAACGTTGCATCCGCTGTGGAAATATCAGCGGCGACACGCTGCGACGCGCATAAATACAACGCGTGTTATTCGTTGGATATTAAAAAGAAATTTTCTTAAAAACGTGAACAAAGAATTAGCAGAGTTTGTACAAAAATATTGTCTTTTACAATTTCTTTCTCGATGACGTGCAATGAAGATTTTATACAACTCATGCGTCTACATTCGACATTTTTTTAAATTTTTCGTGCAATATTATTTTTTTTGTAATCTTGCATAATTATTCCGTTGAAAGAGATATACTTCGTGTCGTATAAAAGAGATATACTTTATGACACGACGAGCGCTTCGCACGTGAAAAGCTACGGTATGAATCTAATTTGTTTAATTATGAACAACCACGAATATGCCCGTTTCATCCTGCGCCATGCGCTAATTTGAGTACCCGATATAATTGAAGTGCTGCATTTAGCTTCACTGTGAATCATTGAATTAATGACGATTAAATAACTCGCGATTACAGTTAATTGCGGACAGTTAAAGGAATACATTAATACTGATACATTCGCATAACGTGTGTGTGTGTGTGTGTGTGGCACAGTACATCGTATTTTTCAAGCGTGTTGTATAGTTTTATTAATAGAAAGCACTCTTCAAATTTATGTTATTAAAAATGACTATGAGGCTGCCAAGTATTATTAAAACATGTATTAAACTTGTATTCCAGAATACATTTATACCATGCATTACAGTAGAAATGGCTGCGCAGTAATATATATATATATTGCTGTCATTATCGGCGATCAATTATCCACTTAATTATCTCGACGTGTTTGAAGTTTAATTGAAAGGGACAGTGAAGTGGTTTAATAAAATTTTAATAATTGCGTTTCCGCGTTGCAGCAAAGTTCTACCGAAAAAAAAAAGGATTTTTCGTGAAATTGTCACAGCGCGTACCTTTTTCTCCCCCCCCCCTCTCTCTTTCTTTTTTTCAAGTCCAACGGGAATTCTCCCGTTCAACGACATTCTCTAGATTTTTACTTCGTTTGCTTCTGAACCATTGATCGACCATCCCTCTCGTTACTATTGATAGCGACAGCGTCGTAATTCTTGTTGAAGCTGTAATTTCTCCCGTTCCGGAAACATTTAAATCTTGCCAGCTTTTTTTCAACATTTCCCGCTTGTCATTGTTATTCTCACCTGCTTGTTCCGACTACGTGTATGCGTGTGCGTTTAACTGTATGTAGCTGTCGGACATTGCCTGTCCGACATACGCGTTTCACCGCGATATTTTGACAATGTCTTTTTTTTTCTTGTTTATTTTGTTTAGTTTTGGTATCATGAGACTGCCGCGCTTGCATTTCTCACGATAATTGCGTAATTCACAGCGGCTATTACAAATTTTATTAAGTGAATACTGCTTTAAATGTTTGCTCCAAAAAATACATCCGCATATTTCTTTGAATTTTCATACTCTTTTGAAATTAAATGCTCTTTTTTAAGCTCGACATTTAGAATGGCAATGAAAATTATTAATGTACTATTAAATAAATACTATTTAAGTCAACAATTTTGAACTTTTTAAATATAGATTCCATATTATTTTTAAAAAACTAGATACCGAATAAAAAATTTGTATATGTACAAGGTATCTCATAATTTGTAGATTACCTTCATGGTAGAATAGACTAAATTGAATCGAAAAATTCTATACAACTTTCGCAATAATTGATAAAATAATTAATAAAAATCCGTAAATAAGCGCGAAGAGATAGTTTAATTTTACCTGCGTATTACTAGAAATACGGCTAGATGTTTAAACATTTGCTCTACGAAGCACAAATGTGTTTAGAGGAGTGCTCTACGAAACTCTATAGCAAAATGTTATTTACATGTTACTTCTAGCTAATGCCGTTCGTAAAGCACATCTTCAAATATCAACAGTGAACAAATGTAAAACTAAACTATTTCTACGTCGTACGCTTATACGCGAATTTTTATTAATTATCTCAATTAGTGCGAAAATCGTAAAATGATAAAGAATTTTTCAATTTAATTTAGCTCGCTTTACTTGTTCACGAGAGATGATTCGCGAATTATAAGACACCTTGTATATACTGGTAAAAAGATAGGAAAAAGAAAGAGCGAGAAAGGTAAATCGAGCACGATGTTCTTAAATTGTTCCCTCTGTCGCGGAAACTTCCTAGCATTCTTTCTCGAGATGGTCTTGGGTGTAGATTCAGGAACAGAGGACTCAATCATAGAATATGAGTTCGGGATGACAGATCACTATTTGAAGAAGCGAATACATACAAATCTTTTCTTCCTTCAGTGGATATCATGTGATATTATGTGGGACCGATGCATAGATTTTATGTGTATTTGGATAAATGTTGCTTACATCAAAATACGGATGCATATGTAAACAGATTATTTATGCACATCTGAATGGAAGTGCACTCAATAAGGAAAGTCATTCTACAGGGAATTTATACAATATTATTGCTTTCCTCTACCGGTACAACATGAAAGAAACGTTCTCTTGGGAAAGGATTCATGGGGTTGGTAAATGAGTTGCTTTCCGGTCGTGTCGTGTCGTACAGTAAATATCGATCCATTCCACGAAATGGAACTACTATTATTTATGGAAATATGTCCAGCTGGTAAAGAGTCGATGAAAACTTTTTAATCAGCCTACAACTTTCTTCGAATGGTTAATATCAAACCTACATTTTTTTAAAAATTGTGTGAAGTTTAGAGTAGTTAACTTCAACGAATCAGTCGTTATCAACTCCAACAAATCAGTCTAGATAAATAAATGATATATGCGGTATGCAAAGTAGAGCGTCTGATTTATTTTTAGAAAGAATATAGGTATATCAAGATATAGAAGTGCAATTATATTTGAATTGGTTTAATTTTAAATTATTGGATATTTATTTTTATACTTCCTAAATTGCTTGTAGCCCATTGTTATGATCGTCAGAAATAATATTATTAGATGACGAATCACTTATGACGTTGCACAACAATGAATGGTTTTAAATTAGCGACATATTTTCGCGAGGGTAATTTCTTTTTTTTTATAGACTGCAAAACTTAGATGAATAATTCGCGTTTTGATAACAGATTTTCCTCTTGCTTTCTTCCATCGTTTTGGTTCGTAAGATCGGTACAGCGAGGAAACACGTGCACCTGCACCTGCTGTCGCAAATACTTTAGAAGGAGATTCGAATAAGTTTTTGGAGTGGAAGAGACGGTGGGTGAGGAAACGGCAAAGAAACGGATCGAACGTATGTCCTATCCTTTACCGAAGTGCTAGATATGAAACTGAGGTAGAGATCGTAGCGAGTAGTGGCTCATAAAGTTCAAACTCTGTCGAATACTCCGACTGTGATTCAATAGATATATATATGTCTTTTAAATTATTCCTTAAAAATCCAACCGAATCCACGTGCGGTTAGATCTCGCAGATGAATTTATTATCTCGAGCCATCTCTATCTATAAATAGCGACGCTATAGAAAGATATAAGGACGTTTTACGTAACAATTTTATTTTGCGCTATGCGAACGAGTATCTAATAATAGCAACGCGATTTAGACGAGTAATTTATTTAGGGAAAAAAGAGCATGCATATTTTTGATATATTTCATAAAATTTTTGAACAAAATCTTCTCGTAATTATAGACTAATATTAGAATTAGATAAGTCTTCAATTTGTAAAATTTAGTTTAATTGTCTCAAGCAAAGAAATGTTACATATTATGGACTTGTTTTTCGCATCGTTAACTGTACTGACGAAACAAAAAGCCATCGCCCATTATTTAAATGGTTAAATCGGATCTACGATGTGCACAATTCCCGGAAAGAAAGAAAATTCTCAGCTTCGAGCCTGATGTCGTAAATCGAGCGTATCTGATAGGTCGTAAACGCGGTCGTCACGCTGCTTCCTTCTAATGCACACGCCGCTCTTCTCATATTCCAAGCGTGGCCAACGGTGAATTGGATTTTGTCAGAATGGGTGTATTTTGCTGATAAATCAATTACGCGATATTTATCGCGGATCACCGTTCAATTACGTTCGTGCAATCATGTCGCTCGCAAATTTACAATTACGACGACGTACGCGCGCATGAGAATGCACTCGGGCGATCTGTTTGCACCGAATTTGTTTGCCTCGTAATCGACTTCATCTACTTATTGTTGGACACTGATCGATCGTGTGATATCAATGTCCGTGACCCACTACATTAGCATACGTCGATCGACGCCGTTGGCGTCGTTTGGAGTGGATTTTATTGTGATGATGGTTGACAAAATACGATTCTCCAGTAATAGAGACAGTTAAAATAAAATGTAACGTAAAAGCATTGTGAATTCGTGTATAATATGAAATAATACATTAAATAATATCAAAGAATATTATACAATAAGCTAAATTACTTTGTTATTTTGTAAGCTAAATTAATGTAATTATAAAATTATGGACGTAACACATAAATTGTATGTATAAAAGATGGTGAATTTCAAAACATTCGAAAACAGTTAAACTCTTCTGTCTGACTTATTCACGAATAATTAATTTATTATTAATTATTTGATTATTAATTAATTTATGATTAATTATTGTACAATTTTATTGTTGGAAATTTTACTTGGGAGCCAATGTATGCACGTTTTTTAAATGATTAATATTTGGAGGTATATTACATGCCGATACATTAATAGCATGGGTTTATGTATGTAAATTGTGCGGTAACGACGTCAGGTGGTTTGCTAGTGATACGACAGCGTTGAAAAGAAACATCAATCAATCGGGGTCGGAGAACGTATAAATTTTGCGGATACTGTGAGCGCCATGTGTCCGCCTAGACGAAGTCGCAAAGCACTCCGTGACTATGCAAGTCGATGCAGTCACGTCTGCTCTTCTAACAGCGTATACTGCAAGCCGCCGCTATTCACGATATCGATTCCATTACCTATAATCGGGTGCATCGTTCAAGGAGAGCATTCGAACGGATTCATTGCGCTCGAGACGGTTACATAATATTCATCTTCTACACGCAGTTATATCAATATTAACCTGACTCGCGTATAATTAATTATGCATCGTGCACTATGAATCTCGGTGTCAAATTGACGCCTAGCTCTCTCCACGCATTTCAGTGCCCGCAGTGCATTATTGGGATGAATTTGATCATCGTCAACGAGATGCTGCACCACGTATCATTTCGCGGCGCGATGTTAATATAACATCTCGGTGATTCAACGATAATAATACTATAAATATAGCATGACGATGCTAAATAACATAATTGCGTTAATGGAAATGTATCTGAAAATTGCATTTAGCAGCAATAGAAATTGCGTCTTTAATAATGAACGCTGGTTGAAAATGCTGGGAAAATGGCGATATAATAGGTGTTAGTGTACTATAATGGTATAGTATAATTAAAATGCACGCCAGTTTAGAGTTGTAGTATGGGTGATGACGATGCAAACCGATATGCGGTGACGGCTGTTCTCGGCGTTAGCACGCAGCATTGTAAATTTGTAATGGCTTTGCAAAATTCACGTCAATCGCATCTATGAAATTGATTGAACCGGTGACGTATAATGTACTGCGGATTTTACATTGGAAAATATCTATTTTAATAGTTCTACCGACGCGACTTCAGTACGTATTAAAACCGGCGTAAGTTCACCTAATAACATCATCCAGGAACAACAGATAATTTTATATTCGAGAATCTATAGGTATTTCGTGCAGTCGTGAATCTTTCGATGGTACTCGGTATACCGAATATTTCACGTGTATTGCTCGATCTTGATTTTTATGGAAGAATTTTTCTGTAAATTTCGGGGTTTTTTAAAAAATTATTACAAAGATTTTAAATTTGATATATATTAGATATATATTGTGGTGATGTTAGAAATTCGAAAAGAATTAGGTCTATTCGGTCTATTCAGACAAAATTCAACGAGCATGCACCGATGATACGTGCACGATTAATTAAAATACCAATAGGGAGAGTACGAGAAGAGGAATGTATGCGTATGCATGTGCGATTACGGTGAGGCTCTTGGTGTGTGCCAATATAAAGGCCATGCGGGTTGAATCGTCGAAATCGATTTGATTACGACGAATTTGATTGAATGCAAATTAACGCGCTCGCGTATCGAGGCTATTCGACGAAACCTGATCCTCCCGCGACCTGTTTTCGAGGGATTTCGCCTCGATTCCTGATTCCACTTCTCTCTCAAATTACGAATTACGAATCGGTTGGTCGGTCGGTAGGGCGACAGTCGGTGAAACTGCGCCGCGATGCGTGTAATTTCGTCAAGCTGAAACTGTTTCCGACCTGGGTAAGGATGAGGTCAGGACTCGAGAGACAGACGAGAGGAATGGAGAACAAAGGAACAGGAGAGCCAGTTTTATTTTGCTTTAAGATCAAGTAAAACGCGTGTATAAGGATACATGCCATTCAAATGTTTCAGAAAATTGTCACGAGTCGTTCAAGTGCAAAAATTTCACGTTCATACAAACAGCTATCTGTATATAATAGGAGAAATATTTGAGATATTTGGATTTGTCTCTGAAAATTCTCAGGATAAAAATTATTCTCTAAATCTGAATCAGTGCATAGTCACTAATTACCCAGTGACATACTTGGCACTGGATAATCAGTAAAGTTCAACTAAAAAAGGAAGAATGTTTGAGCATTATATAACTAAAATACTGATATATGCACGTTAATTTCAATCTTCCAATACCATTATTCATTGAATTTATGCATTAAAACGAGGTTAATTAGGTCACATAATAAAAGTTAGTTAGGTTAGGGATCTCACATTTCATTCACTGATTACTAGTGTCATACTTGGCACTGATATCAGTGATTATCCATTGATTCAGATTTAGAGAATATTTGTGTCACAAATTTTAAAAGTTTAAAATATAATATAAATGTACATATAGAGATATATACAGGATGTTTCCAAATTCGCGCCCGCGAAGTACAAGACGTGATACTTTATGCTAAAACAAACAACTTTTTCCTTTAACGAAATTGCGCCCAATAAATAATTTTTACGCTTATTTTTTTACTTCAACCTGCAAAAACTACTTATCGGACGCAATTTTGCTACAGGAAAAAGTTGTTTTTTGTGCTAAAACGAACAACTTTTTCCTGTAGTAAAGTTATACATTCGATAAATAATTTTTGCGTTTACCTCGTACAACTTCAACCCGTTCTCCTGCAAAAACTACTTATCGGGCGCAATTTTGCAAAAGGAAAAAATTGTTTGTTTTAGCGTAAAGTATGACATCTTGTACTTCGCGGGCGCGAATTTGAAAACACCCTGTATATACAAGTATATATCCCTACACTGTACACATCTATTTTATAAATAACGCATGCGCGCGCGCATCACACACACACACACACACACCTGTATCTGTAAGTAGAGAGGAAAAAGGAAGAAAGAAACAATAGAGAAAAGCAAGAGGCAGGAAACAAGAGACCTTTTTTAATCTGTCGATACTACTCCGGGAAAAATTACCGCTATTGCTTCCGTGAAACCGTTAAGGCAGTTTTACCATTTATCGTCGATAATTACTGCAGCGGCCGAAACACCGCTGCGGTATTTTTTCTTTCGACGTTAATCGAGTTAATTATCGCCGGCCGTTTTAGTCGCATTATCACCTTCGGTACGATACGTTTTTTGGTTCATGTGAGCAAATATTTCGCGCGGACGATTGTCAAATGTTTTCGAAAGTGCACAATCGATCGTTATACTTATTGTCATTAATTGGAGTTACTTTATGACTGCATAGATAATTTGACAATGTAATAAAAAAAAATTTTGTAAGTAGCTAAAACAGGTATGAATAATATAACTTATAAGTTTATAAATTTTTTGACTTTTACTATTACTGTTTTTTCTAAAACAATTTCTTGTACCGTAAAAATCTATTATTGAAGTACTTTATTATGAAATAAATGAAGGAGAAATTGTGACCAATATTAGATCTCGATACGAATTTCTTTTTATTTCTTAAATATGTTATGTTAGGAAAGAATCATCTTCTGCTTGTTATAGATTTTGGTACTCCAATGAGAACACGCCTTCGGACGTTAACAAGAGAAATTGTTCCATGGAACAATGTGATAGCCACTGTGTTTCACGCGCTTGGATATTTATTGCGCCTCGATACATGAGGTGCAACGTAACGAACGTAACATATTGATTCAGCGTCATGTCCTATCGCTGTTGACGAATAATGACTATTTGACGTATGATCCGGATTTTCATGGCCACGATAACTCGTTTTTCCATTAATCGATCGTGCCGATTGATCCCTATTGGGCTTCGTTAAGCCTACTCGATATTGATGATTTCAAAAAGTGATAACACAAAAAAGACAATTTGCTGCACACGCATATTTGCACCAGTCGAATAAACAATTGTTTTGTTTTTTCCTACTGAAGTTCTTTATTAAAAATACTTATTTAAATTATATTTACGAAAGTCTCGAAAAAAATTTGCCTTAAAATTTTAGTAGTATTACTTAGAAAAAATTTTTTTACGCTTTATTTCGGTATCGCAAAAAGTCGAAGAAATGTGCGATGTTATAAAATGGCGACAGGAAAAGCACAAGATTTTTCAATCTTAAGGATTTTGGACTATGACTTGTAAAATTTGCGACCATATACCGATAATATTTATTACAATATATTTTACCGCCAGCCGTTTCTTAGGGCGAAAGAAAAGCTCTCAACGCCGGCGACACGACGCACGGAAAACGTTCTGAGGACGCCAAGTCGCGCGAATTCGTGGACTAAAGCGCGATTTTTATAGCTGAGCTATCGCTGTTTCTGTCACGATGAAATATCACGGGCGGAAGAACTTCTGGTACAATGCTCATACCGATCGTAATGGTGTACTTGGGCAAGATTTCAGAATATAAAATCGGCTTTCTCGAATTATTAATATAATGATATCCCATACATTATATTTATATCTATTCAATTATTCATATAAACCTATAGAAACAAATTTTGTGGTAAATTATATTAATTCCATGAAAAAAAAACGATATATTAAGGTAGTTTTTACTTATAAATAATGTTGACAAGTTTTTCTTTGGATACCGACCGGATATCTCTATAATTTAAGATATTTGTCTGAGGAGAGGGATTATATAAATACGTAAATGAACGTATTCGATTTGTTTTTATAAAAAAGTAAATGTTATTATTCTTAAAATCGTATTTATTTTCTGATTTAGCGTATAAGGGTGTTTTTTATTTGGGGACACAGGTGTTCTATTTTTGTTACTCTCTGAATTTGCAAGAAAGATAGAATAATGCTTATGTCGACTTAATGCGTTACTAAATGGAAAGTATCCAATAAGAAGTAACTTGTTCTTATCATTTTTCTAGTTCATAAAATCTGCAAATTTAGACCAAATCATCTCTAGGATCTGGCGGGAATTTTCTCACTGAGAAAATTTAAGAGATAATGTTATCGCACTTAAGGGGATGCTGGAGTGTCCTGTTTTACCATTAATTTTTAAAGGCTCTTTTCTCTTAATTGTGTTTATGGATTGAAAAGTCCTTCTCCACAATTAAAGTATCGACAATAACACAGGCTGCCAGTTACAATTTAATGCGAAAAATGAAAGAAAATTAAAATTGTAGTTTTGTCACCGGCTCCTGCAGTCAACTCGTCACAATATGTGCTGCATATAAGAGTTTCAGATTTTACCCGTTTAAAATAAGTAGCCAGCAGCCTACAGAAAACCTTGAAGAACAATCCTATGCTTTTAGAAACGAGGTAGAGGCTTTGATATAAGAGAAAAGAGTCGCCAAAAATTTCATTCATATACTACGAATAAAATTGACGTGAAGCCATGAAACCGAGCAGTATTTTAGTTGATCTCTTTCTAAAAGATGGCGTTGCAATATGTTAGATAAGGACAGATGAATGCATTTGAGCTAGACACAACGATATATAATAAGTATAAGAAATGAATGAAAGATGTCACTATTATCGAATTTGGAATGTAAAAAAGTCTGTACTATCGACCTTGATTAACTTCGACCGTCACTTCAGCATCCCCTTAAAGACAAAAAATTTCCGTTTCATGGTTTAATCAGTAGTATGTATTTCTTTGATCAATCATAGACAATGTATTTTATTCCAATTATTAACTTTCAAACATCAATTATTTGTAAAACCGAACTTTTTGCTTTTGTATGTATATGTAGTCGAACATCGAACAAGTCTCTCAAATCGGATGGTCAACAACTTATAAGCCATGTTTTTATTTCAAATCCAAATTTTAATAATTATATATTGTGAAGCTACTATATTATTGCCATGTCAAAGAGAGATTATTTCATGTCCTATAACTTTAATTGTATTTAAGAACAAAATTTATTCATTAAAACTGTAGTGTAATGTAGGTATAAATGATGAGACGATATGAGACAAATGGTAAACTTACACATGATATAAGAGGAAATTTTGAAGAGTTTTTGCTGATGTAGTTAGATATAATCGGAAATCATCATATGTTTTATCGCAACGACCGATGGCTCTAACGAAGGCTTTGAAAAGCGAAAAAGGATAGCAGACCGGAAACTCTCCGTTTACCGTGGATTGTGGCGTAAAGGGCAATTTTCGCGACTACTTCTTTCACTTCCTTCGATATCGAGTGGATATCCAGTAGCACAATAGTGGCATTCGTATATCGCGATTTCGCGGATACAATCGCACGGAAAGCCGCGTGCGGACGGATGGACGGGGTTTCTTTTTTTTTTATTCCTGCCGGGGCCGGACGGATGATGGAACTTCGACGAAAAGGGAGAGAATCTGGAAAAATATCACGATCGTGAGATCAAACGGAATGGACGGTTCGCTTTTCCCGTTTCTTCCACCGTCGAGCCGGGGAGAAAGGCAGATGGTTGGGCTGAAAAGGGAGCCGGATGCGAGAAGACAGACGAGATAGAAAGAGAAATGGTGGGCGGGAGGAAAGAAGAGGGACATTTCAATCTATAAATATAAACCATCGCGTCAATTCCAGCTGCTTTCTGTTCCCTGCATTGGTCGCTAGTCCCGTTTGCTCCGTATGTCTCTCATTTTGTGAGCATCTGTACAGCGACTTTGTTATCCTCCTTCTAAGGATGAACGTTAAGCGACGTTCTCTTGCTGTATATTCTTCGACTCTCTTTATTTATTTTTTTTTTTTTTAGAAGTTCTCTGAGATATCTACTTTCCGAGAGAAGTCCCAGAGATAAACCGTGATTCAATGCAGAGAGTAAAACTGGCGAGAGGACGAACCGCGAAAGGTATTTTAGTGAAATATTTTTGATGCTCTAAAAACTTTCTTGTTTTAATATATAATTAATATATTTATTACGTTTTATCATCGAACATTAAAAAACTCTCAATAATTTTACAATTTGTTACTCATTATTCTGTTTTTATGTATAAAGTTAAATAATAAATCCGATACGTAAAAATAATATTTACTGTCAGATTTACTTGAGTATCTTTCTTCTTATTGTATTTTATTTTGATATTTTTCGCAATTTTTCTTTTTTCTCTCGTTTTCTCTCTCTATTTCTCTTTCCCTAAGTCATATTGCCATTTTTGATTGAAATATAAATATAAATTCTTGTGCCGATGGGACGGCAGCTGCGCTCTATTCCCTTTATTGGATGCCGATATCGACTGGGAATCCTCTCCGTGCGGTTTCCTCTCCGGACTTCTTTTCACTTGCATCCCATCGAAACTTTCTTATCTTTCGAAGCGCTCGATGATGTCACACATGCGTGACAACGCGATGCAATGTAAGCGGAGTCTAAAGTTACGTTTTTCTCGAAAATATCTGAGATAAGAGCGGCTTCGCATTGAAAATTTTTACATATATTTTCATTGCTACAAGGAAACCAATATCGTAAACCCGTACTTCAATTTCCTCTTTCATGATTTTCTTTTCAATTTAACCATTGTTAAATAAAAATTTCACCGGAAATAGAGAAACGTGCGCAGCGAAATCTTATTTTTTTTTGCTCATTACTATCCTGAATGTAAACGTCTTGAATTTGCATACGTAAACCCTGATGCAAATTCGAATAGCTTTTCTTTCCTTTTTCGTCAAAAATGCTAACAATGAGCAAAAATTTCGTATTTACCATTCACGTTCTTTTTTATTTTAATCCTGTCTCGGCCATCTTCGGATCATCTTTCAGCACAGACTTATAGAAGAACGAGAAGCTCGTTTCGTACGTCTATTCTTGTTTTTCCACGTGGACGCGTTCATTCCCTTGAACGAGAAAAAAGGAAGAAAAGAGGGAAACCTGTTAGGTTCGAAATTCCCGACAGGTTACGGTGCTAATTGAACCTTAAATCCAACGATTAGTTGTACGGAGCGTGTAACTATGAGCGTCCGTAGGATATGCGGTAGCTAACGTTAATTTAATTAAACCGTGCTACCGTGCACCAAGAATGTCCTGACCGACAGCTTGCGGAATCCGCAAGCTCGCGCGGCAGCTTTTGCGCGGGGAAATCAGCATAATTTCAATCGAAATACGACAATTATCGCGAGTAAATGTGGAAACTATATTTTCGTATTTCTGCGTTAAAATTTACCAATATTGTGTACCATTGGAATTATACCGATTTTCCGTTCCAGCTTTTGGAGAATCTGGCGATACACGCCATAGAAATTCCGTTACGGAGAAAGTTATCTTTTAATTGAACACTGAGAGAAAAATGTTTGGTATTTGTTACTATAATTACATATTACTACAATTATATGGTTATTATTACCAATATTATAGCATAATTATAATAAAATGTAATTATTAGTTAGAAATATCAAATATTTTTCTCTCAGTGAATATTTAATATTTAACGCTAACTTTATTTGTGATAGCCTGCGAGACTGAGTGATTTAGTTCTTTAGAGCTGAGGCTTAAGAGGCTCACGTGGCATCTCTCAACTGGATTAAGTTGCTGTGACCACGCTAGGAATCTCCTTGAATCTCGGCTTTAAATACTGATTCACTCTAATCCGTAGTATTACAATTACTAATCGTTAATTGTATATGCATATATATGTGCTATATATACACAGATATGTATAATAGTTAAATAGAATGATTCTTAAATTTCTAACAAAACTTAAATATATATAATTATATGTGTGTATGTATGTATATGTACGTATCTCAAATTATCCTAAATTTAAAAAAGACTAATTTTATTAATTTTTAAAAATATTTCGGTTTTTTTTATGAAAATAAAGATTATATGATCCCAAAATAAGTACATTGTGAAAAATATTGCAGGTGACAATACGAAGATAAACATACACGTAACAATAACATATAAATACAAAAAACATAATACATAAACATGATAAAATACATAAATATGCATATTTTGTTAACTAACTTTTAATTGTTTTTTTTAACATATATCAGAATATAATATTGATACAAAGTCTGCTATATAGAAGTCTCCAAATATGAAGCATAGAATGAAAAATAAATTTTATTCACTACGCGATTTTTATTCGGAATATTTTTGCCTCGAACTTGCACCAGGTGAAACTGTTTCATTGACATTGACGGAAATTGTCAATCGACGTTTACAAATATACTCTTTCGTGGACGAACCAAGCAGCCGCAGGCGACTCGTATTAAAACCACACAACGAGAACGGATTATTTTGGATTAAAATCGCAACGAGACCGGATTACTACAAGCGAGCAAATCGGACGAGGCGCATTTTTCACGGCGGACGTCCCGTGGTTGTAACCCAGCGGAAAAGCGTCGCGACGCGCCGCATCGCGCTGCTGAGAAATAAGAGGCGACGGTGCTGGAATTCTTTCCGATAACGACCGCAATTTAGGCCGATAAAGGAAATCGACGAAGCCGCGCTTTATCTCAGAGCTTTCTCGCTCGGCGGTAATCAGTGTTTGTCAAACTGTCGTCGTGGAACGCGGCAGTGCTGGTGACTGTTCCTGTGGGAGCCTCGCATCGTATATCGGCGGAAGAATATAAATTTTATGCGATTTGTAATCGTATCCAGTATAAAATAAAAATTAAACTAACGGCTTTTATTAACGCAATTTTTTTTAAAGAGGAGGATGCTTTTGAAAATGATGAAATTATTTAATATTACTAAAAAAAGATTAAATATTTCTTACATTTTTATTTCTTACGTTTTAAATAAAATAATTTTTAGATATATCTAAAAAAAAAAAAGAATATAATCTTTGCATGACTCAAAGTACACGAAAAGAATGATTTTGCTGAAGTGTTTAAAAATTTTTACCGGATGCAACTAATATTTATTTTAATAACTCGGCATACAAAGTATACAATTATATTTTATGCTTGTATAAATAATTATTTCACATCTTACAAAATATCACATTTTAAACTTGACAAATTAAATTTACAACGAAAGATTCTCTCTAAGCTTTCATCATTACGATGCCAAAAAAAGACAATATAATATTAATTTATAATTATTTATATCTGTAATGTTGACACCATTAACACCTGTAAAGAATGATAGAAAACTGTATATTTCGCTTAAGGCCACTGAAATTTAAAATTTGTCGTTAACGGTATCCTACCTTCACCACGAATGGAAAGCTCGCCATCGCTTGCGTTAATCCGATTTTTCTGCCTCGCCGAAAATTTAGCGTCGCGTCGTACGAGAGGAGAGAGAAACATCGCCTTCCTCGAGCCGTGTTAATCGATTTCTATTAGTGAGAACCGCCGCGAGGCTGCCGCCACCACCACAGCCTCGTTGCTGTTAATGATAATCTACGCGATAGCGGCTGGGGGGGGGACTGAAGCTTCATTTGAGTTTCGGTCGCACGACGTTTATCTCGACGAAATATCCGAAATCGTTTTCAGTAAAAAGGCTGTAAATACCTTTTATTGGCGATATCAATTATCAAGATGCAAAAAGCACAACCTCATTGCTCAAATTAATTGCGACGCGTAATCGGGAATCAGCCGTGCACGATTGAAGATTAATGGTTATAATAAAGGATTGTGACAGACTTAGCAATTTATCTATATATTCCTTCTGATTTTTAAATAGAGATCTTTTTGGGTTTTATTCATTATATCGATAAGATCGATTCTACTTTAGCGTGTATGAAATTAGTTTTGATTAGAACCGCTTTATTTTGAGAAGAGTCTCCTATGTATAATAAAAGCTTTATTTAATAACAATCTAAAATTTAAATTTAAACCATTTATAATCTACTTCAGATTATATCGGTGAAACTTTTATTTTCCTATTAGATTTAGATAAATAATTAGCAATGAATAAATTACGCAGCTGGACAAATTAGAAAGTACGGTATTCATGGCATCAGTTACGAAACATTAATTAGCTGTTGTCGATAATAGGCGGAGGAGAGGTAAAGTGTAATTACAAATTGAGTATCGTTACATGCACAGGATGTTAGCGGGAAGAAAAAAAACGGGTAATTAACACATCCGCTTGAATTCGCCGAAGCAATCGGGGCCTATAGCGTGATAGAGCATGGAAACCAATGGAAACGACCGTAAATTCCGCTGGGAGGCCGTTGATGGTGTTGGGGTCCACTGACTCGCATCGCATGTCTTTTCCAATCGGACGAAAAGCTCTCGGGGACGGATAATGAAACGTGTACGGACGAGCGCGATCGGCGTTCAAAAACGACGGGACATAAATTCCGCACTTTCGCGTACATCGCGAATGATTGACAACTGGCGATGCTACAGCTGTTGTTTATCGCCCCCTGTCCCTCTTTTTCCGGATAGATAGATGAATACGACAGATACGATTATTTATTATGCGCCATCTCGACGCGCGATCGACGCCGTGAGCAATGAGTTGCAATAAAAAAATAGGAAAAATTGTGCGTAGATTGGCGAAACCTGTCGAAGCGTCATCAATAGTGTTCTATTTTTATCACTGCATATTTATGTGTATTTTTCCCTTCTCTTTAATATAAATTTATATGATAAGGAAATAATGTTCTTTAATTGTCGTATGATTACGGTTATATGCTGATTAATGTATTTATCACCACTCAAAATTACGTACATAATTCAATAATTGCAGCATAAATGAATGAAATCATTTGGTCACTAATGTAAGACATATCGCAATGGATGCTTCAACTATACGTTAAAGTAAATTTAATGGTGGAAATAGTAAATATACTAAATTTATAATATAAAATTATAATAATAAAAAATTTAGGAATAAGATTAAAAATTTTTTTCTTAGAAAATTTAAATAGTATACTTATAATTAGTACAAAATTGATAACAATAACTCTCGAGAATGTCATAAATAAAAAACAAATAGAGGGCTAATGAGAGTTTTTAATCGCGGTAATTCGTGCGATAAAGAAATTTATTTCATATTACGATCAGTCAGACGTTTATTTGAACTATACAAAATAGAATAACTTTTAATGGCTAAACGAGAGAGTGACCATTCATTCCATCCCCATCAATTCATGACACAAGGTTGGCAAGTCTAGTGGCAATGATCGAAGATGAATTCTATGTATAAAGAATAAAAACGTTATCTCAATGTGTGATTGAAAATAGTAGGGTAAAAGCAGGGATTATGGTATAGCTTTTTTTAAATTAACATTGTTCCGATATAAATGCATATGAAGACTTTAAATTTACACAGAACTCTTGAGGAATATGTTAGCTACAACATCCAATAAATGAAAGTCGCCAAAATTTAAGTCCAACGTCAATATTAACAAAAAAGTCAAAAGTGAGAAAATGGAGAGGTCTAAAAAGTGGGATGTAATATGGAATAACGATGAAATTTTGACTATAGTAATAAATAACACAATAAATGAAATCTAAATTTGTTTATTTATATAAACTGATCAAGAAAAATAGAAAATTGTTCAATTCTTATATTGTACAATAACACAGAAAATATAATAGCATCATTACGAACGTTATTATGCATGGACAAATAAAAAATTGCAAATAAGTTGATAAACTGCAAATAAGCTGATATAGAATACATGCTGTAATCTAACTTAACCTAATCTGATCACGAATAAGTTGCTAACATGCATGGAATCTATTCCATATTCTCAACCCTCGATGTATTCCACATTACCTGCATGTCG
>NW_017299970.1:163769-167327 GCF_001594075.2 Trachymyrmex cornetzi
CTTTCAGCGATTGCCGCCAGATTGGAATGCTTTGTTTAAAAAATAAGCCACTATTCCATATTAGTAACCTATGCCATAATCCCTGATTTTACCCTACTTATAATTAGTATAGATTCTAGTATAGAACGCAATATGTCTTATTCTAAAATTGCTTTTATTAACGATAACTGTATATGATTGAAAATAGCTTACACATATCCTCAAATCTCATCCTTTTCTTTTAAACCTATCGCGTCAATTTGACAGGTTTGCGACGCGATGTGACATGTCACGATAACACGCGCGGAATTAATAACGGCATGATGACGCGACCGGATTACCAAATATGTATATGCGCTCGCAGTTAAATTGTCCTGCCACCATTAAACGCAGCAGGATGCTATCAGTCAATTTGTTTAATTTCTCGCGACGTTAACGCATCGCGTCGCGTCGGCTCGATTATTCACCAGCCTGTTTCGTCTATCGCACGAATCGATAATCAGAATCGATCGAATAATCAACAATATCGCAAGATTACCTGTCATTTTTCATTTCTTTCATAATTAGAATAGCACAGAACACATTTCAAATCCGATCATTTATTTGTTTCAGAACTTCACTGTAACATAAGTAGGCAGTGAAGACATTGATACGATTCGCGTGATATCGTTAACTGGTCATTTCTTGTGATGATAATGTATTAGTGACTTTTCATAATTTTGCATTTAGGGTAAAAATAGGTAATATACTCGTTTTTAAATTAACATTACTCCGATATAAATATATATATTAATGTATTTAATTTATATACAGAACTCTTAAACAACATATTAGTTACAATTTTAATTGATGAGTCTCCAAAATTGAAATCTAACATAAAAAATGTAAAAAATGTAAAAATAAGGAAATCCAAAAAATGGGATATAATACGGGTCAAAGTGTCAGGAATAGTAATAAATGACGACATAATAAATAGAGTGCAAACTTATTTATTTATGTAAACTGATCGAAATATAGCTAAACACAGTTTATCGTTTACTGTACAATGGCACGTACAAACTAAAATAATGTTATTATATATAGTATGGACAATAAAAAACGTAAAATAAAATCTTAAATTGCATTAGTTTCCAAAAAATTATTTTTTTTAAATTACTTTGGGCCAGATAAGTGTTTTATAGATTTTTGGATGTTGGAAACGATGTCTCAATTGGAAATGACTATTTGTATTTGTATTGCAAAAAAAAGTCAAATTTTGTCGAACAGTGTAATTGTCGCGCAATTTAAACTGGAAATTGTAAGATTCACGCTAAAATATTATTAAAAGCATTAATGTCCGCTTTGACTGAATATGACTTTTTTCGCTTATTTGTATTTTACGCACATGTTATTTTAACCAAAATATGTGTATTATTTGCGTGTATAAAAATAAAGTCGTATTCTTTATGTATGTTATTGCAAATCGGATAAATATATTGGAAAACCGGCCTGTGATACTTGACAACATCGCAGAAAAGAAACGTACATGTATATGTATATGTATATAGGTATATGATAGTTTTCTTTTTATACCTTTTTGCGATGGTTTTGTATATCATGATGGATGTTATTAAAAATATAAATTTTTATCCATCACGACTTTTAGTTATACATATAATGTACGTTTTGCTACGCTATGTTATATTGTGAAATTGTAATCTTCACCGTTTCCGACTCGCAAAAGGTGTCTCGTTGCTTTACTGATAATAATACCCGCGGCCTTTTTCCTCTTAAAATAAATTGGTCAATTTCGTCGATAAATAGTATTTGACAAATACTAGCTATAGAGACATAACAGAGATATCAAATTAAAGAGTATAAACGCTTTGAACTCCGATATTCCTCTCCTAAATCTATACTACAAGTTGACATCCGCTGTGTCGAGTATCTCCCACCACTATACACAGTATGAGTGGTCGATATTCATCGATAACGATATTGAGACTCAACAACAGCATTTTCGCGTTCGATTCCATTCGTTAAATGAACGGACGAATAAATCGTTGATGCATCTCGTTACAAAACGCGACAAGGTTGCATGGTCGCGCATTACATGTCACTTTATCGGATTAAACTCGCATTTTATCGCTGCTGTGAGTGTATAGTATATCACTTTTAAAGACATTAAAAATAGAAAAACGAAAAAATCGACCAACGATAATATACACGTCGCAATAAGAATGAAGAATACACATGTAAAAAAAATTAAAATATATGCGTTTTATAATTAACATTTGTTAGTAAATGAAAATAGTTTACAGATTTAGAAAAATTATAATGTAATAATTAATTTTCTATAATTGTTTATTGATTTAGAAATTAATTACGCCTTTTGATATATACAATAAATTAAATATTATACATATACAGAATATATAAATTGGCAGTAAAATGATTTAGATATCTTTTTTAAAAGTAATATAACCATTCTTTTGACATTGTAATACTTTTCAGTTACTACATTTATTCTCATGTGTTTCGAAATACGGACAGAATCATTCTACGGTATTTTTTTCAAAATTTAAAATCAGGATTGGCAACTACTTACATTCAACCAAGAGATATCACTCTCTAGGTTCAGCTAGGCAAGGTGATATGGCGGGAAACTAATTAACGTGATTATACGCGAGACATGGTGGTTCGATCGGGTGGACCAAAGCGTTTCTCAGCATCAACGAGATCGACGAGGAACCGATAAAGGAACTTGCGTGAGGTACTATCACGTTCGGACATCTTTGATACATACTGTTACCGTGCATTATCGATCCCAATTTGATAACGTTCGATTACATCAATAGATCGATGCATAAGGATATTGTTATTTACTTACGCTTTAAAATTCGAACGTCAATGTAAGTTAGAACTGTCATTGTAATGTTAAATTCTTTTATATAACATTTTCGTATAGAATCGTATAGAATAAAATAGATCATAAATAATAAGAATCTTATTAGACTGTACATGTGAGAATACAATCAATAAAAAATAGGAATTAAAGATCTATAACGGTCGAAGCTGGATTTTTGATGCTTAAATAATTCTTAAATATAAAATAGATAATGAATATTTTTATAAAGGGTATACATTTTTATACACAAATTAAGTTTAAAAATATACATTTAAAAATGTGTTTGTTAACACACATAGTTGGAAGTGATACATTTTATCCTGTAACTTTATCTTATTTTTATGAAAGGAGAATTACTTTTTTCTTTTATAGTACCATAATTTTGAACATATCTTGTATGCAAAACATGTTTACGCATCCATATTATGTTACATTACAGTAAAATAAGTGAAATAATATTAGGATGTCTCTATATTATCTCTAATATTAATTCTTAGATATGGACGATTCATGCATGTTATATTTATGTCATGCATTCAAATCGTAAGTGTTTACAAAAATAATTAATAATAATATATTTTAATATCACCTAGAAATTGATAGTTTATAAACTAAAGAGCTGCAATTTAAAATATGTGGCAGTGCGAAAAAAAACAGAATAGAAGAGAGTGAGAGAGGGGGGGGGGGGGGGG
>NW_017299970.1:167389-175403 GCF_001594075.2 Trachymyrmex cornetzi
CCCAGCCGTCCGTACTAATGACCACATGCTAGTGGCTGGTGCATTTCACTGACCGATGAACATGTCCAGACAAGACTACCGCATCTCTCGTCTCTCTCCACATCTCTCATTTCCTTTCCGAATTCATCTCATTGACCATTGCGCGCGCTGCATTACATTATATATATCAGAAGCGCGAAGATATTTCACTTCGCTGAAATTAACGGGCGAAATTAATTAAAAATGCTGTCGAGATGAGCACTTATTTTCGAACATTTGCGCTTCAATTATATTATTTGTTGTTGGAAAGGATCTATTAAACGGCGAACGAATAGAAAGAATTTTTTATTCGACTCTTTACGATCGCTAAATGCTACGGTTTTGTCGAAAAGCGACATTGATATTTTTATTTAGTATTATTTAGTTTTATTGATGATTGATATCTGTTAATATACTGCTGAAAATTATTGTAGTTGATAGCTATATATATTTATTTAATAAATTATACTATTTTAATTATTATTATATACATATATATATTTGAAATATATTATTTTTGGTGTTATTATTTTTATATTTATGAGGATAATATATATTATCATATCTTGTCATAGAACTTAAATCTCTTTGTGAAGTCTTTGCGAAATACAAGCTTTGCACACTATTTTCACAGTCTGATGAATCATACAATATTCAGGTACACCGCAAACTAAAAAATATAAATGTAAACTGGATCTCCGGTTTGGTTAGGATGCTTTTAGTCGGTGTAACAAATATCTTTCTATCGTCACAGGGTCCAAAAAAGCTGTGAAAAATAACGTATTCGTTGTGATACTGAAATAACGAATGCAACTGTGTGTCTACGTGATCGTTATGTACTCATATGACGTAATAGTCGGTAATATTCATACAAAAATTTTTTTTGTTAATATGACAATTTGGGTATTTAGTTTATTAATAATAATTAATAGGATCTCTTTTTACACACACACATACACACACATATTTCTTCTATTCTGTATTTTTTTCGAATCTAGACATAAAACAATTTCTTCAAAAATATTTGTATTTACATATATATATAATATTTTTTTTATAAATATGCAGTTTTATATATAAATACTAATAAACAATAATAATTAAAATCTATAAAACTTGCGCTTAGTTATCCGCACTGATTCTCATTAGCCCTGTTTTTGTATTTTATAGATATTAAATGATTATTTTTCATTGCAAAATAATTTGATGTTAATCAAATTTTTTATAAATGTATCATATATCAATTTTAGTCGCTTCTTTAATGCAATTTAAATATGATAATATAGAGATTAATATTTTTTACATTTTCAATATTTCGGTTTTTGTAAACGTTTTCATTTTATTAATTATTTTTTGGCAAAATATAAGATTAATTCTCTCCTTTTCTCTCTCGAACGTCTTTTGATCACAATTCATTGATGTTTTTTCAAATACAAAAAGTATAAATAGAAATGGAAATAAAATCAACGATTAAACGAAATCAATGTGAAAAGGTCGGTTCTAATTGTAATTCTTACTAATGAGAGGATGCAACGCTGCTAAAAAGCTTTACACATTCGTGAACATTTCTGTGTGTATATGTGCTATAACCAAAAAAGGATGTGGAAAATTCGTGGAAAACGTTTTTCGCCCTGCAAGCAGCAACGCTGAAAATCAACGATCGAAAGCATCGTCGATTTTTTCCACGTTAGATTCCGGGATAATTATCGATTCGCGAGGACCCTGGACAAACAGGACTGCCGCTCTCAAAACCCTTTTTTGCTCAAACTACTACTAGCACTTTCTGAGAGACTTGAGAGCCGATGGTCCTGGAAAATGAAGGGAAAACCAAAGGGTACGTTCGATTAATAAAACGCGCTTGACATCGTTATCCCTGAGATCCCTGATCTTTTTCGGTGCGCTGCAAATTTCCTTGGCGATCGGCGATCTTATGCTCGTATTTTATTTTGTAATTTAATCTTCACAGGAAGTACCTATCCGCGATAGCGAAGGAATTATGGAACATAATTCCGACCGCTCTGATACTTGCATTGCAGCTTGCAAGCTTATCAGCTTTACTGCTTAAATGAAACTATAAAGTTTCGATATTCAATTCTCTCACCTTATATCCAAATATATTTCTTATTTATGCAAAAAATTAAATTATTCATTTATATTTCTGAGTTTTTTTATTGATTGATTTTCATTATTGTTGCTTAATATTATAACAACTTCTGTTATTTTATATTTATTAAAGAACTTAAACAAAATGTAGAAAACTATGTGGAAACTACAACACACGCGAGAGAGCATCCCGCATAAAATTAATAGAGACTAGTGCATCTTGAATTACTGCGAATCGAATGGATTAGCACTTTGTTACATTCATTAGCGGATCTATTGGGTTAATTATCGTTTGTTCGTGCAATCGTCCAGTTTACCGTGAAAATGTACCGAGTTAGCGAGCGAACCAAATTCTCGCGAATGTATTGTAACCGCACGGTAAATTAAAGTCGGACTGCGATATATTGAAGAAGCTCTTACGATCGATAATATAATCAGATTTACCAACGATCTGCACGTGTTTCGTAACCATAGTCAACCGGTAAAGGCCACAGGAAGTTCGCTAGAATTAACAGCACGAGTCGACGGAACGAAAACCTTCTCCCGAAAGACGAGTAAATTAATAAGTTTGAGAAACTATCAAGAACGAGCTGCAGCCACACGTTTTGCCAATCAGTAGGTTTTTATTAAATTGTTTATTGTCGTAAAAAGAAAAACTATAATATGTATAAACTATATTTAATTTTTAAAGAAGTTTATTTATAGACAAAAACTAGATTAACGTATTTCAAGAATTTGTTGGGTTTTGTATTTCAGATAAACTAAAAGCTACGATAGTTATCGTAAAGCGCTCTGGATAAGCTTTAACGTCAACAGTTGTGCCGGCATTGTTTGTTAAAATTTTTAATTAAAAATTTTATGTAGCATTTATTAATATACGTGTAAAATATTGATTAAAACTTCGTTTGAATAGAATTAGTTTTTCGTGAAAGAAATTTATAAAAATAGGCATTTTTTTATTTTAGCGTGATACACACACACACACACATACATTATATATTCATGTAAATGTAATTCTGTACAAGATGTATTATTCACATTTTATATTTTAATAACTTACGAATTTTTATCGAATATCGATTTTTTACGATATTGGACTAACAGTTTTCGAGTGATTGAAAATAATCGATCTCTTGTGGTAAACAAATCGATAGAAGATCAGATGCGGGGTAGAGAATTTTGTCTAAAATTACAACTCTAATTTTGAATTGAATTGTTTGTAAAAAATTTTCCTCTATTTTGCGATTCGCGTCTGAAAACGTTCAACGGAAGTCACTAGATAAAGGTGTAACGTAGTTACGACGCTTTACAAACAGTGCAGAAGCGGATCGCGCTGAAAGCCTGCCGAACTCCGGAAAACGGTACTCGCTATAAATTGCGGCAAATGCGTCGCTCCAGTTCCCCGTTAATCAATGGCGAAAGTTAAGGACGGTAAACTGGATCACGCATTGTCTGTATTTTTACGCGCGACAGTTTCTTGTCCCGAGGTCATCGTAAATCGCGCGTTCGACGATATACGGCAAACAATGTGGTCGAATTTTTATCGCGTTGTACTAATCGCGGTTAGAAACACTTGATACGACAAATATTTTTAGGCTGTTAGGCCGTAGATACGGACATTTTGATTCATTGCTGTTTGACGCATGTTCCACTTAATGAGTCTGTATAATACAAAATGATATCTACGTTTATAGTCCATTGGCTATTAATTCGAATTTTTATGACACGCAGCTGCGCATATATCGTTCGTATTTTACGTACAAATTCTCATAAGTTACTATTCGTTACGTATACGTATATTTTTACTAGTATATATTCCTATTATTTATGACGATCGTATATCTACACTACCTGTTTTATTCCTATAAATATGAATATGATCGAATATAAATACAAGTCTAACGCGGACACATGTACTGACTTCAACGCACAAGTCTGAAATGCATTTCTGTGGTTTATTTCTCACCGAGAGAGAGAGAGAGAGAGAGAGAGAGAGAGAGAGAGAGAGAGAGAGAGAGAGAGAGAGAGAGAGAGAGAGCGCAACACCATTAACTAGTCTTGTTCGTACAACTGCATCTCGTCAGAGTTCCATCTCTCGAGAGATGCAACTCATTTAATTTTCATATCGAGCCGACCAACCATCGTAAATCTTACGTTTCGCACGCAAGCACGCGCGTTCGCGTAAAGTCTTGTTTTAAAATGCGTTTTAGGTCCATCGTAAAAGCACTTAGAACCCGAAGTCTGTTTCGTCAGACCAGCGCGTTCAAGACATCGTCGACGATCGTAAACGGGCCTCGACAGGAACATTTCTTTGGTGGTCCTTTAAAGGCCTTTAACGACACTCGTAAGTTTGATGCTCGTCGCCATGAAAAATGGTCCCTGAAGATCGTGGGGTTGCTCCCTAAGCACATCGTCGATAAATGTAAAGAAAGCGCTTTTAAGAGAAAGAGCGCGTTATCATATTCTGCGTTCTCTCGCATAGAATGATGTCATCGTTGTTTTTACAAGCATTTCCTTTGCAGACAAACGTTACTAGTGTTATCGCACATATTGATTCGATTTTTACATTGGCTAAATAAAATTCACAAACTCAAACGGATATCTACAACATTAAGTAAGGTGTGACAAAGCGATGGGTTGTAAGTGCTATTTTTTAAATTTTTTTAGGAAAAGGGAAACTTAATTTCTTACTATCGCTTCACAAATTCTATAAAAATATTACTGTAATAACTAAAGAACAAAGTTGCCGAAATTGCGAAACGTAAGTCCAAGTAAAAATGTCAATTACCTAACAGACTTACTATGTTTTGAACACTACTCATTTTTTTTCGGTTATAGCAGTTTCAATGCTGAATGAATATAGAACACAGTATTTACAACTCATTCATACAATAAAACACATTTTTACAATTTTCACATTTACAAAATTTTGCTGTGACACGTTTCAAATATTAAATGTTGGTAAAAATTTAAAGAATAGGTTGATATAACGATTTTGATTGCGTAATGATCTATATATATAATGCGTGTATCTATATATATATGTTTGTATCATTGAGAGTCGATGAACCATCTATTATGAATGGATTAAATCATTCGCAAGCCCTCGCGCAGCAGACATTTAGGTCGCACAGGCTTGTCTTTGTTCACTATCGTTTACTGTCGCAATATATAAGGACAAAGTAATTAAGGCTCAGCATGATAGAGTAGATAGATCGAATTGTAGGTTTTTACGAGACCTATTGCCATCCCTATAGCATCGGATACAACGTAAAGATTCACAACTACGTATCATGGTAAGGCGTTACTCTCATGTTATTCAAATTCGAGAATAAATCAGGACCGTCGATACTCCAGCACCGCTTACAACTCCGGGCTTTCGCGAACCCTCCTGAAAAATCACGGCGATACGTAACCGTCGTTATAACCAGTATAACAAGACCGAGAACTATCTGATGCTGCTATTCGAAAATTTCCCTTTTCGTATGTCTCAAATTGGATGTCACTGAATTCTTTTCATACCATCGGGATTATTAGATCCCCCCAAATTTGTCATCTATGTTATTGAAATGCGACCCTCATAAAACGAGATCCTCATCTCAATACGCCGTCAGGGTATACTTTAAAAATCGTAAAATAGGAGAGACACAATCATCCATACACAAATATGCATAATCCGTGCGTTTTCAATCATAAAATTCGCAATAACTGTAAAGAGTATCCATTTTTGTTATTTTTGAAAATGTGTGATATGGAATGTTCGTATATACGGTTATAATCTTTTGCGAGCTATTATTCAGCTCATATCAAACATTCATTTCTATGACGATGAAGTTTATTCGATAAGGTTTTCGAATGCACATTGTTTAAACGAATAACAAAGCGTATTGCATAATAAATAGCAGATAGATAATTAAAGTGGTTAAAGATAAACGTGTCAAATGGAAATATTATAAGTTCGTAGATTGTGAATGTATTACGAGCTTGCATTTGTAAATGTGAGTAAATAAAAGATATATATTCTTGTAATTAACTCGATACAATGTTTTAATAATTAAAGATTATAAGATTTTTTTACATCTCATTATGATGAAAAAAAGACTCGGATACATTACATTATGCAGACGCGATCTCGTAATACAATTATACGATTATAAACACTCTTGATGCTTACAGATGAAATTAATTTAGATAACGAATCTTAAGAAGTTGTATCAATTTCAGTATTCTAATTTAAACGTATTTGAGAACATTTTTTTCTTAAAATGTGAAAGTTTTTAATTTAACGCTTTTTTTTATTTGGAACTAATGGACACAAACATCTCTTATCTTTTATAGGATTGTCATCTTCTTTATAATTAAAGTGCCAAGTTTTCGAACATAAATTTCTTTATTCTATCGTCGCGTCGCGTCGTGCTGATAGTTTCACATCGATTATCGATAAAATATTGTACGTCATAATTAATTTTTCGTTAGTAATGCCATTTTTGGCAAAGCTTTCCCGACAAACATCTAACAATGCTTTTTTAGTATTTACGTCAAAAATGGTTTAGAGGTCATTGCTCTCAGTTGTCATGAATTTGAAGATATGTAAAGTAATGCACAAATAAATATGGAAATAATGAAAATATAGAAATAATATCAGATGAAAATAATTATATAGGCACGTGATTTTATAATATGCAGTCTTTATTTGATGATTAATATTGGCAACATATTATACACATGATGTATTTACCTTGTTATTCAACTTATTGTTAATTGAACTGACTAATTATTTTATTACGGAAAATTCTTGCGTACGTAATAATAACAATTTTGATAATTGTTTTATAAAAAGGACCGTATAACAATAGATTTTATGATTTTACATATTTAGTCTATATTTTAATTGCTTTGCTTGCAGTAAAAGAAACAAGCTTACTAGGTTTCAAAAAAAGGTTCTTTTTAAATCACTTAACTTAATTAAAATACAAGTTGTTTCTTATAAATTTTTGAATGTCAAAAATGATAACGTAAGCTAAATTCTATCAGCATGTCAGGTTTTCGAAATAATTAATGTTTAATGTAAAATGGCTTTTTTGCGATATTTGATATTTTTTAAAAAAAGTTAATCTCATCTTAAAATTTTATTTAGAAATCATGAATATATTGTTCGTCGTTTATAAAATACATTAAAAAAATTTTAATATCCTTAAGCCATCCATGTTATGAAGGATATAAACACAGTGTTTTTTTTAAGAGAGCAAATTTTTTGTCGATAAAGTTATATATACTTACAGTTTATTTTGTTTGTGGCTATAAAATATTAAAATAAAGAGTATATATGGGGATAATAATACATTCACGACTTCTCACTAAAATTTCAAGATGATCACGTTAACCTTTTTTTTACGAAAAATATCGAATATTGCAGGAAGCCATTTTTTACATATTAAACCTGAATTTTTTCGGAAACCTGACGTGTTGGAAAATTTTAGCTCGCGGCATCGTTTTCAAAATATTTAAAAATTTATAACAAACACCTTGTCTGGTTCAAAGTAATTTTTTATTATAAACTAGTGCAATCTGTCAGAGAGAGTTCTGCGTGGAGTATCGTTGCGAGGATTGAGCTCAGGGGAGCCTAATTAATGCGCGGCCGCATTTGATTACACCTTTAAATCGCGCAATTAAGCGCGACGCGCATTTCCGTGCTGATGACGGTCGTCGCTGCGTATGACAGAAATAAAGATCGAAATCACTACCTTGACATGGGTTAAACGCTCGCGTTAGTCCAGTCCTTCCTCTCGGCGGCTATCGCCGTCGCGTTTCTCTTCCGTTAATATTAATCGCGATAAAGTGTTTAGCCATTTTATGCGAGCGCGTGCATCAATGCCGGCGGCGGGCGGGGGGG
>NW_017299970.1:175619-197405 GCF_001594075.2 Trachymyrmex cornetzi
GGATCCGGATGTCAAGTCACTCACTCCTTGCTGCTTCTCTTTGCTGCTTATACTACTTCTGCCAGTGCTGGTCGACTGCTTGTGTAAATAAGGCCTTTTGACCGGTGCCGTTCTGCCGAAATGCGAACTAGGATCCATTCCATTGATGTAGCATTTACAGACTTTTTACTTACTTCTTTATCAAAGTTAAGGTTTATATATTTAGTGTATTAAGAAAAATTGCGCTAACTGATAACCAGCGTCGACTCCTATTGCCTGTAATATATATTTTATGGTTTTATTTATTATTTTAATTAAAGGAGTTTGTAAAAACTTATTAGTTTTTATATTAATTTGTAATTTATCATTGTTACTTCTTTATATTCTTGAGAATATCTAAAAGAGAAAGAATTGCGGTTAAAACAGAAACCAATCGTTTTTTAGGCATTGTCCGATATCATTAAGTTATTATATTAGGAATATTATTTCTATTATAAATATTTGAAATTTTACATTCATGCAAAGAATGATTTTGCTGAAATATTAAAAAATTTAAATATTTTTTAAAATAGAATAAATGTTTGTAGATACAAATCTGAAAACAATTTAAGTATTTTTGTCAGAATGTCAAAATAATTACGTAAGAAATTCAAGATGAGCAGTGCTGCAAAGAATTTTGATACTCTAGCAAACAGTTTGAGCACGTTTTATATAGTTATTTTAATAACCCAACAAAATTATTTTCAAATTTGTATCTAGTTAAATTTTTAAGTAATTTAGCAAAACCATTCTTTCCGTGTACATAGACAAATATGTACTAAAAGTCGTTATTAACGTAAATTTTATTTGTTTAATATCACGTGCTTCGCTTATATGGAAGATATCTTTCTTTTTAACAGCAGAAAACTGCGTTGTAAACAGCAAGATTTTTTTTTAACTAATGAATTGAATTATACAAAATTGGGATATTTCTCCAAAAAAAATTTACATTAAAAAATTTCTTTTTATTTTTAATGATACCGTTTGTAGAAATTTAAATATTTAAAACGAAAAGACAGAATGAGACAAAATATTAAAAAGAAGAATTCGTGTATTAATGCTGCAAAGAAAGAAAACGCGCAAATTTTAATTCTTTTCTGTCGGGCTTTATAGCGGAATTCTATTAAGTTAGTTGTTTTAAACGACTGAAACTTTCTACCAGGACCAATTCGATTTCACAAGCGGACGTGCACCACAGGCCTTCGTATCTCGAGACGACAATGATTCCTTATAAGCCTACTTATAACCTGCCTTCTCAGTTGTAAAATTCATGAGAATTCATTTAAGTAAATCTCGGAAACGCAGGAACACACCGTGAAAAATCGTCTTGAAATATCATGGAGCGATTTACGTGTTTACTCCTGTTCTTCCACGGATCTGGAAGCTTTCTTATGGTATTTCCGTTTCTAGGGTCGTCAATGCCTTCCAACTCCTTTTTAAGACCGGCGGCCAAATTCAATATTTTCTTATCGCGTTTACACTATCGAGTACTCGGTCGTTTGTTTACAAGCCGGAGAAGACATCGTTGTTCGCGTTTGGATATGACGCGTTGGTATATAAAATAGAACGCTAACTCGACATCTAAAGTGCTTTTTTTTTTATTCTTAAATTCTCTTCCATAAAAGGCTTAATGAAATTATTTCCGAGTAATTTTTCTAAAATTATAGTTGATACAATGGAATTTCCATCCTGAGTCAAATAATACAGCATAAATAATATATAAGTGTTTACTTTTCTTTACTCACAGTTTTTTTTTTTGAATATCAAAGAAGACATCATATTTTTATAAAATATAATTGTTATGAATTAAAAACTTGTATTTTGTTCTACAACATAGATGTAAAGAAGAGGAAAAGAACAACATATAAAACTTACATACAAAGAAAAAAATTTTTTCGCCAAATAACTTAAAGCGCATTCGTCTTTGAACAAAAAAAAAACAAATTAGTCCAGACACTAAGGAACTTGCTATTGCAACAACGATAACGGATCGAATGTAATCACGTTCTCGTGCGCCATGAACCAGAAAACACGGAGACAGTCACTGTAATTTCACATAACACTGTCAGACGCTATAATACCGATGTAGACCGAGAACTATTTGAAACAGCACCGTAATCGAGACATGTATCTTCCGTGTGCTCGCGAACATAGTTGAATTTCATAATTAATCGCTTCGTCCTCGACAGACGTTTGTCAAGCTTCTTCACGGGTGGATTCCATGACTTGGCTTGGGTGGAGTTTCCGTTCTAAATCGTCGTAGACGATAGTCACTCTCGGCAAACTTCTCTTCCAGTGAACGCATGAATTTTCGAATATCACGACTCTAGCATGTCGGGCGAAAGCTCCGAATCGCTCGTGCTTCCAACGCTCTTGTGAAAAATGGAACATAAAAAGAGTACACGAATCAAACAGCCCGAAAGATATTTGAGACACGTCTGTCTGATGTTTGAAATGTTTCTTAGATATTTATATTTTTTCTGTTAACTCTGATTTTATTAATCATGATAATATGGCATTTCACGTTTATAGTCTATCTCTGTAATTTGTTAACAAATTTAGAATCACTTTTTTAAACAATTATTAATCCTTCAGTACCACTTTTTTCAATACTTTTCCAATGCTTTTTCCATTGCTTATAACTTTTCATAATTAGAAATACATAAGGGTAACTCTGGCAAATACGCCGCGCTGGGATTTACGCCGTAGAAGTTAGAAAAAATAGAAGAAATAGGGGTAATTTTCTCGCAACTACTCTGTCACATGCCTTTATGTTATATTAGTTTTGTGTTATGATTTTTCAGCTTCTTACTGTTAATATTAATAAAATTATTGTGACTTGAATGGATTTGTGTCACTGTAATAAGTAACGTCATCATAAATTATAATCTATATAAAATGATTACTGTAGGCGTAAAAGACTTAATGATTATTTCGTGATACATACGTGTAGTGGAATAGTGTAAAGCATGTTGTGCAGCAAAATACAAGTGCTTTACTTTCGTATTCTTTGTTTAGTTTGTTGTCTTGTATATCCCACCTGTTTGGGATATACGGCATTTTTAGCGAACGGGATTTATGCCAAAGTAAACAAAGTGCGCAGATTGAATTCAGTGTCAATTACAATAAACGCATTATATGAAATATATACCTCATGTCATAACACTTGTAATATATGTAGGAAGATTGTAATTATTATTTATTACTTTATATACATATTTACCATTCTTATTCCTTAATAAAACTTTATAAACACATTTTATAAGTTATTGTGTCATTATACGTCTTATTTATATGCATTATTTGTAAATTTGTCATGAGTCATACCCCTCCTCCCCTCCCCTATGAGTGGCCATATCCCACCCCCATGGGATATACGGCAAAAATGCAAGGGTTTCAAAAAGTTTATTTTTTTAATATGAAAAATAAATATTTCGGATTTCTAATATTTTTTTCATAGTAGTAGACAATATAAAGTTTTTACTGATATAGTTCGTTTAATATAAACACAGTAAATAATACTAAATAAATTAAGTTTTTGATAGGTGCGGCGTATATACCGGAGTTATCCTACATTTGTTTGGTATCGTTATGTTCCTTAATATCTGACGTTTCAAAAAAAATGTAGAATCCATTTTTATGAAAATTATAATTGAATTGGACTAGATACGCCATACCCAAGTGTGTCATTCCCGTAATGTGACACCGAGGGATTAAGAAATTAAGTCATATTTTATGTTGTAATATAAGAGATATATATAAAAAGAATTAATTAATTAATCTCCAATCTCATTTTTAATTCTTTGAACAATTCGCTAGTTTTAGTAATTTTAATTACACAAATTTTAATTTTAAGTGAGATTTAAGTGTTTTAGTTTAATGAAACGATTCAATTAGAGTAGAAGGAACGGAATAGAGAGCTGATTAAGCGGTACGAGAGCAGGAATGCATTGAGAAAGACACTTGAACGTGTTCTTCTGTCGACAAGCGAAACGATGAATAACACGCTAAACGATTTCTTAGCCGCCGTGCAATTATTTTATTCTTTCAACGAAGCTGTGTGCTTTAAATATTGTGTGAATATAATGACTTTTCCTTTTGTAGATTTAACTCATTTAAAACAGCTTAAGGAGTATAATGCTAGTGCATGTACTTCATGTAATTTCAATCTACAATTATGCGTAGGTTAACCTCAAGGCGAGCATAGTGTAACTCTATAAACGTCGGAAGAGCTATTTTATGCAAAAGTAGCGATTAATGAACATGTAGAATCCAAGGAACTTGTTACGACGAAAAGGGAAATATTTGCATGTTATCTTAAAGTTACACCTGTAGCAGCTTAAAATAATTTGTTATTGTGGGAAGGTTACTAATTTAGGAATATGTGCGTATTTTCGTTCTTAAGTTAATTTGTGAGTTAATAAACGACGAAAAGAACTTAAGATTAACGCAGAAGTTATTAAAGATCTTTACTCCTAGCACAATTTATTGTTGTAATATTGACTCAATATATCCCCAATGCACGCCAATCTTTAATCAATCTCGTTAATGAATTGTGCTACTCGATACAGATATTATTAGTTTTTTTTTTATTGAGTTTACAATAATTATATAAATCTGTTACTTAATAGACGATGCTCATGACAAGAAAATAATTTTCTATTTTTCAATATGAAAAATGAAAGTACGTAATACGTTTACATAACAAATGTAAAGTACTAGGAAAGCAGTGCAAGAGAAAAAGTAAATTAGAGAAGTGCTAGTGTATAAATCATATGAATAAATTTGACTGTAATCTATAACAATCAGATATAATTACATTTGTGAAATACATTTTTATAAAAAACTGGAATGCTGTAACAATGTAATGCTTGTACAAATCAGGATTTTTCATCCAGACATTTAACATAAACTTTGTACACTCTACGTTATCTTAAAAAAAACACAACCCATGCATTTCACGCTACGTTTCTGAGAGAAAATAAAGTCAATGGTATTGCGATACAGCTTGACGTCGTAAAATTGTTAACGATTGAACTTCGACAGTTCGTTCATAACGATAAATTATTCTATGACATAGTATAAAACTGCATATTACATGCATGTCTCGTAAGAATCTACAGATGAGATTTATTGAAGATGTTATGATTATTGAAATGTTCTATTTTAATATAAATAAAAAAAGTATTTCAATATAAATATTAATGCATTAACAAAATATATCTTTGATACAGTATATATTTATTAAATATTTATTAAATATTACACATTTACTTATAGTATAAAATTAAAATTAATTTCATAAATTTTGGAATATTTATTATTTATCTTAAAAATATTTATTGTCATTTTCTATAAAATTAACTAATCTTAATAAAAAATAAAGAATTATATTGCATAACATAGTGATACATTATATACCCCTTAACAACATTAAAGAATTATGTCAATTGGTAGTAAGAATAATAAGTTATGAATTTATATAATTTTACAAATAAACGATGCATTTTAAATGCAAAATATGTTTATATACAATATTTTTGTGAGTGTTTAAAAGATTACGTAAGAATGTACATCAATATTTTGAATGATCGATTACAATTAGCTGTTAAAATTCAATTTGTTGAAAAGCAACAATGCATTTAATTGAAATTCAGAGATAGAATAATTGATTATGCTTTGTTATCAAGTTCGGTTCACGCAAATTAACGAAATTTATATTAAGAATTTTGATCATTACATTTCACACAGTCTGCTCGAGTTTGAAGGCGTTTTAATTAAACAGATAGCACGCAAACAGCGCAGAAATGTAATTTATTCCCGTGTACGTCGGCGTAGCGGTACGCGTTAAATTATTCTTCAGCGATTTGCTGAATAATTTACGCCTCATGCCGAAATAGCATCTTACATACTCTCGTAGACGGAGAAATATGTTTAATAAATTTCTGCAGATGCAGCAGCGAGAGTTACCTTCTGTAATATCTTTGACAGTGCAGGAAAATTACAACGGAACCAGTATGAACGTAAAGATGTGTGGTGTAACACTATTTCATTTTAGCTCTAACATAAGAACTGCATTGTAGTATTAGTCTATCATTTTGTTATAAAATTGATACGTGATTTTATATGATTTATTTATCAACATATAAATATACACATAACCGCACAATTACATTTTAATTTTGTTGACCGAAAGAAAAATAATTTATATTTTTTATTTTTTTTTTTATAATCTATCAATATCATTTTATGTTCAATTTTATGTTACTATAATTATATTTTATACGTTATTGTAACATTTTGGTTGTATTTTAATTAAAATAATTTAATTACCGATTATACCACGAGGGACTTATATTTTAATTAATATATTCAATTTTATATATCAATATCTCTTTATTTTTTCTCATTTAAACATAACTTTTCAAAAAACTTTTAAAGTGTATTTAACGTATGAAATTTACTATATCAGAGCGTTATTAGCGATTTAAGGGAATTTGTGACGTGAATAATTTTTTCTACCAAATTGATTTAATGCAATTAAACCTCGCTTCAAAGACAATTACTTTTGAAGTGTTCACGTAAGCAGAACGACAAAGGATGTAGCTTTGACGCCATTTTACAGTTATGCGTTCAGCGATTTTAAATTTCGTTAGACTTCAATGAAGATGCTTCGGCTTAAATATTTAAAAGATTACAATCAAAATTATATGCATATTTTTAAAAAAGAGAGATGTAATAATAATTTATAATTTGCGTTTAAAATAATTCTTTGACTGTTGTTTTGTGCTATTTCGTCTAAAGTTACGTGTTTCGCTATTTTTGTTATCAATTTGAAACATATAGTATATTATTTTTATTAAAAGATATGTAATATATATATATATATATATATATATATATATATGTCTTGTCTATAGGTATCTTAAACTGAATTTCAAATTAAAGATAATATTCATAGTTTATCATTTAATAAATAATTACAGTTTTAGTGAAAGAAAAAGAATTATATGAATTGATATTTGATTTCTCTTAAAATATACACAGTTAATTATCTGTACTTTACAATCATGTTTTATCAACCATCTACAACTAAAATAAGAAATAATAAGAGAAAATGAAGTTAGAACAACATAAAAGAAAATAATTGATAAAATATAAGCGGCAACATTAAAATATCATGATCTTTATTTATTTGAATACAAAACAGAGGGTTAATACATTCCGATTTAGATTTGACTCCATTCAGTTTCAACAAATTTAACGCGGTATTTACATTGTCACCGCATCTCTCGATTCTCTCGATTTGTTGCGAAAATGTCAAGGTACACCACGGACGCACATTTCGAGCATCTCCGTAAAATGACAAAATTATTCCGCGTGTCCTCGTGCAATTTTTATTCGCGCCCGTTTCACATCCGAGGCTTTATAATATTTCAAATTTTATTTTGACACCGCGAGATTGAGGTGGCCCGCGCGGCAGCGCCTGGGCACACAGGCAGTATATATCGCACGATACCGTGATTTCGTAATATCGCGTGACGTACATGTAGCAATTTCCGTTGGTTCTGAGAGCGAGAGAAAAAGAGATCACGAACTTTCCGAAAATTCCCGCAAATTTTTCCGCGCGATGACGGCAGCGACGTTATCCTCGTTAGGTACCTCTACCTTAAAACAATCGATCATTTTGCGCCGTTTTTCCTCCAAACAACGTTGCATGGTCATGGTAAATTCGGGGATCATTCAGACAACGCACACACGGTTGCAATTTTGATTTGTGGCCGGCCAGACAGCACCGCGGCGTTTTGACACACGTTCACTCACGCTACGATCGGTAACGTCGCCGGGATTTTGGGATATCAAGGCTTCTCGACAGAAAGTCGATATGACGTCGCTGAAAATTAATGAGCCAATCGTAGGTATTCACGCTATCGTGGAATAATTAATGACGTAGATTGGTCCCTCGCGAAACTTTCGACGTCGCAAACTTTCGAAAGGAAGTCGCATTATCCCTGTTAACGAGTACTCAAATATTTCTCTTGTGCAGAACATGTCTTGTGTCTCAGTTTATTGAAAAAACATACGTATATATATGTATGTAAGACATCAGATGCGAATAATTTCATAATATTAGTTAATATCAAATACACGATGCATATTTATTATTATCATTTTATAATAATATGTATATTTATTAATTTAGGTAGAAGAATTAGATAGAAGTTATTTTTTGATTGCAATTAATGACATTGTATTGAGTAATGTCGCATGATTTAATTACTTCTGTGCATCTATGCACTATTTAGCATCAGAATCATTATAGATACGAATGACAATCGTCAACAATGCTAATTAATTAATCAGTATTATCTTCGTGATGTGGCACGATGTGATAGATTAATTAAATTCTGATTCTATCTCTCTGTCAATAATTACACTTCAGCTTTAGCCGAGCAGGATAAATATGTTTCCATTGATCTGTCATTCTTTTGTTGCTACTAAATATTGGTCAAAAAAGGAGAAATTCGATCTGCCATTATTATCTGTTAAACCCTTTATCTGTTAATACAGATTGTATAGTGAACCTTAATCAATAAAGTCTAATTATTACTAATTAGACTTTATTGATTAAGGTTCACTATACAATCTGTATTAAAACAAACAAGAGATGTAAAATATACATGAATATCTTAAAAGTCCAAATTTTTTATACATACACAGTAAAAAAGAAAATGTTAATTTTAACATTTTTTACATGTCCCAGGAGATCCACTCTAAATTTTAAGTTAAAGTAACTCATTCCTCTTGTGTTATTTATTAACGAACTAGTAATGTTAAATAATTGACACAATACTTTACATTTATATTTGTTATTTTGACTTTAGGGATGATTTAAAACTAACATATAAAATAAGTAGAGTACATAGAAGAGTAGTTGCGATAACTCGTAAGAAAATGTTAATAAAACATTTTTGTTCGTATAACGTGAATGAAAAAATTCTTAGATGTTAAATTGACTTTGAGATATATAGATTAATTGAAACAATTGTGTTAAAAACACTCAAAATAATATTCCATTTTTAATTGACATACGCAATTGTTAAGTTAGAAAGGTGACATGACTCTAACACATCAAAATGTTACAAAAATAATAATATATTAGTTGTATGTTGATTTTACATTGAAGTAATAATCAAAATGTGGTAACACAAGAAAAATTCTACATATGGACGCACGATTTTTTACTGTGTATATTTTCATATTATATCATAATTATATTACATTGTATTACACAATATAATATAATTTATATATGTATATATATTTATAAATTAAGGCAATAACTTTATTTACGTAAAATATATTCCTTTTCAGGGTTCCGGACCAAACCGAAATCGGAACCGAAACCGTATCCAAATTTTGTACAGTTTATAATACCGAAACAGTAACCGAATAGGTAAAATTTTATGGTTTTTCTCGGATCTTTTTCGGTTCTTTTTTCAGTTCTTAATTTTTAATGTTTATTCTTGTTCTTAATCTTTGTTTTGCCCGTTCCTTCATTCAAATCGCCAGTGTTTAATCCAGTATTACCATCGCCAGCTCTCTTAATAACCAGAATGTAAATACCTCCAATACTTCATATGATATAAGAAATCTGGCGGGACATATAATATGTATATAATGTAAACTTTTTTTAAGATACTAGCATTTCTTTTATTTAGATCTTCCTTACCAACATGTTGAAGAATTTATTCTAAGTCATAAAATTCAAGAATACATATGTAGACTTTATGTAATAAGTGAGAGCTATCCATAAGAATCAAATAAGTTGTAAGAAAGGATTGAGAGAAATATGCCTAAAATAATGTTTACGTAATTTTTATTCAGAGTTACGTGATCAAAGAACAAATTTAAAGAATAAACAAAATAAAGCGAGTAAATAGAACCGAAAAAAACCGTTAAAAACCCATAATTTTTACACATAATTTATAATCGGAACATTTATTTGATATTTTATTAAACCGGAACTGGAACCTATTCGAAAAAAACCTTTCGGTCCGGGTCCCTGTTCCTTATACATAAAAAACTAAAGATATTCTCAGACATGTTGTACGAACATTATTAATATTACATTAAAATAATAATGATAAGAATTATACAGATTGCCTCCCAAATGCAAGATAAGAATAAATAATTCTGTAAATATGTCCTAAGAGTTTGTTAAATATGATAGACTATACCAGAATTTCTTCTTCGTTATGCATGAACGATAATTCCGGAAGTTTCATATGTTCCACCCAGGTCATCCAAGCCCATCGATATTCGAGCCGCGTCTTGGGCAGCCACAAATATCGACAGGTACGGAGATAACGCGAACACACCTACTCCATTGTTCTTTGCGCCGCGAGAGCCTCTAATTACGGCTTCGGGTTCGCTCGGGTTCGCTCTCAGCGTACCGCTTGATTTGCGTGGCCCACGGACCGATGCCGGCGTTACGTTAATTACACGCGGACAGGTACACGGTTTTGCCGGACACGTCAATGCTTCATTAAGCCGTACCCAGGATCCAGATCCCGCGCGTATTCCGATGAAGTCGAAGTTTCATCAGCGATTAACGTCCGCCGCATGGTGCAACTTGCGAAACTGTAATGTTTCTCTCTGCCGTGAAAATACTTCAGATCCAAATTGCGCGCGTTAATGCGAATTTTCGCACGTTCGAAAATGTTAAAATGGACAACACATTGCGGTTACGTGTAGTTTCACCTTGTCGTCTCATCATTTCACGTTAGCGCATTATTTATGAAAATTAAACTCTCAAAAGTATTAATATTTAATAAAAATGTAAATTACACACATACGATTAATTTTTATTATTATTAATAACATTTGTATATACGAAAGTAAAATATTTTTAAGATATTTAAAGATTTTAAAGATATATCAAAGGCAATTGTGTGTGTGTGTGTGTGTGTGTGTGTGTGTACACCCGCATATACTTAATTATATAAGATTTTGAAGAAATCATTCACAAGTTTATCGGCAAATGATCATGGCTATCTCGTTGATATAAAACGTAAGTTAATCACGATTTTATATTTCAAGTGTAAAAGTTCGTAGTATACATATAATTATCAAAATTATCTGGTTAATGTATGTAACCTTATCCTATGTTGCATCTCCGCGTAATACCATGACGTAAATTTAACGAAACGGCGGAAGCGTAGGACCAACGCAAACATCCACAACGGAGAACAAAGAGTTAATGCCGCCGTGCTAGAGCAACGATCTATGTCCACGTTCGCGTAGAATTGATATTTCTGAATTATACAGCGGCGAATCGCCATTTACGATGGCGTCGTTCTCGCGCCATGCCCATTCCGCCGTAGCGCGAAATACGGCCGCCGTAGATTTTACGAATGCACGCACGCACGCACGCACGCACACACGCACGCACGCATGCACGCTTGTTCGCTCGCTTATTCGCCACACGCGTGCAATGCAGCCAGCTAACCACGAACGAACGTTCATTGATCTGCGGTCGAAAGTGCACCGTGCGCTTCCGCTTCCGTGCGGCTTCGCTCTGCGCTTTCGGCTCGTTTGTGCCCTTCCTGAATAACAGGCGAATAATCTTCGCCAAAAGCCTCAAAGGCGAATACAAATAATACATTTCATGCACAAGAATGTTTATATCGAGTACCGATTGCACCGTTTGAAATAAAACAATATCCCTTAATTAAATTCTCTTCCTTGTTTGTAAAAATAGCAGTCGTAGACTTACAAGATTAAAATCTAATAAAAAGAATAATAATTTATAAGAGATTTATTTCAGATATGAGAGAGATTGTAAAGTGTTGTAAATTATGGGTTTAATCCATTCTTGCTTGGAATATTTTACACAGTAAAAAAATTTTGTATTTAACATAATGTAAATTATATTATTGGAATATTTTGTGTTAAATTGATATTCAATATTTATTAGGGTTAAAATAGTACAATTTGTGAGTAAGTGAACAAATAACATAAAAATAATGTTTTTTAAAACGTAAATTCTAAAATAAATGAATTAATGAATAAAATATGTTTTAACATATTATAAATGTTAATTTTAACGAAGAAATATAATTACTTACAAATTGCGTCAATATTGTGTTTTTTGTATTAATTTTTACATATATTGTTTGTGTTACTTTCTAACATATTCCTCTTGCGTTACATTAACACAAAAGTTTAAGTGGACTGTTTAGTGAAATGTGTTAAATTTAACACAAATTTTCCAACTATGTAAAAAGAAAATTACAGAAAGGTTAAAAAATATGAGCCTTAAAATTCATGCGCTGGAACGTGACTTTAATATTTTCGAGAGAAATATGAAAATATTGTAGACATGCATAATAATATTGTAGACAAGCACAATTTATCGTTTCATTAATGAAATCTTCTACTAAATGAAAGAAGGGGTAATTTGGGTTTTAATTATACAATATTTAATAAGGAATTATGTACAAACTTTCTGACATCGCACAACGATATTACCGCAAATTTAGATTCATACTTATTATCACTTGGGTAACTACAGAAAAAACATGCGCGCGAGTTAACTAGAAATTACAGCTTTTTACGTGGGTGAGTTAATCCAAGACAATAATGCGAAGAGCTAATAATACCCTTGCCAGAAGCGGCACCGAGCATAATGCAGTTGGCTCGAGCACGACTCTGCCTCACGGAAGAAAAGAAGATATAGATCGAGAAAAGATGATGCGACTATCGTCTTGTACCAAAAATTTTGTGCACAATCTTATAATGAAGGGATACAAAATTAAAAATAAGAGAATAGTTTCCAGAAATATAATTTAGATATTATAATTAAGAATTTTAGAAAAATTATTTAAAAGAAAAAGAAAAGAAAGGTTATTATTCTTATCCTATATTTTAATTATTTTATGTATTTTATAATTAAGGATTATTTGAATGAGAGTTAAACACGAGCTAAAATTAAACTCAAACTACAGAGAGTGCTGTATGAAAAAGCAATGGGGCCTCAAGAGGAACATTCTAAAGTTAATGAGCGCCAACGAGCTTGCAGGCATTTATGGCGCGACGCGAACTACGCGAATATAGTTATGCATTATTCGCCCGACACCGTGCATAGACATTACGCGTGCATTTGGAATTGCGGTACACTGGCAAATGAATCCGTTCGAGAAATAGAGAAATGAAGTGGTACTGATAGAAGAGACAGATAAGAACGATATGTTTGTCGACCGGGCCGCCAAGAAGAGCGGAGGGTGAGAGAACTTGTGGCTCCTTCTGCTTTTCTGTTGGCTCGCTTCTCGTGATCTCTTTGTTCGACCGTCAACGCTCTTTGTTCGGTTCGCGTTTTCGGGTCACCCTAGAATTTGCCGTTGAATTGTTGGTTCGCCGAGTTTCAGCCCCGGTGTGCCACACCGCGAAACTAGCGGATACCCACGAAAACCAGCGATTTCGGTGTGATGCTGTTCTTCCCGTTGGTGCCCCGCTCTTCGCCCGTTTCGGTCTAGAACGCGTGAGATCGAGTTTTAAGCCGGTCAGGCTATGGGAGTAGTTGACTAGGTGGCTTTAGTTTGATTGTGGAATATAGTTCCGAAGAATTAATCCTGACAAATACGAGCATTACTCTGTAACTCCAAACATTCTCTTTATGTATCACAGTTTCACAAACATGAACATATTCTATTTTTGTATTATTGTTATAATTGCAATTATAACATAAAGCTTATTTTAATTATTTAGAATTATGTCGAAAAGAGTGAAAATCATATGTATTATAGTATTAGATATTTATGCTTGTTATTCAAAATAACTTCTCGGTTTCATGTTTTGCATTCGTATGCGAAAAGTTACAGCTATCCAGAATCTAATATATGCGAATGATCTGAAAGTGTATTGTTGGTGGGCCGGAAACTGATTGTCGGACAATGAAATGGGCTGTTAATAATAAAAGAATTAACTCTTAAACCGCCATCTAATAAAGCGTTGATGAGATAACGTTAGCGTGAAATGAATCAACGTACATTCAAGTGCGAAATTACGCTGTTGGTAATTGTACGCGGCCAATCATATACAGAAACGTTCATAGGTATTATGTAGCTGATATCGCGTTTCAACAGTGCTTTTATGAATTCGATTATCTTTTACGATTCGCTTCTCGATTTAAGGAAGCAAGTCTTAACAAGTCGGAGCAGAACGTAGTGGCAACCATCAGTGGCTTGGTCCATATCTCTTTTGACGAAATTTCTCTTGACATTTAACAATCATGAGGAGATTCCAATGTGTGATTCGAGCTGTTCTATTGTTAATGGTGATTCAACTGCATTGCGAAATTTCGCTAGCCGCAAAATTTCCAACATCACAAAGAAAGTATATGAAACATTCGGACGATATAATCATCAGTTCGGAAGACACGGACTCCGTTCCGCCATCAATGCCACCGCATGTAATCGACGCATCACGACATAAGCCTCGATCATCAAGTAAATTGCATAAACATCAAATACATTTGGATGATGCGGTCGATGTGGACAGTTCAGAATTATATGCGGATCCTATTCCGTATATAATCGAAGTACCACGACGCAAGTCACCACTATTATCCAGCAAATTGCGTAGACATCAAGCATATTTGAATGACGCGGCCGTATACCTGGATAATATAAAGCGAGCTATATATAACCAGCTATATGTAATCGCTTTTTTGTCTTACAAACCTCAGTCAGAATGGAAACTGTCTTCGGATGTCTCAGAAGAACATTTATACGAAGCACCAGACAAATATTCAGATGAAGTACAAGAAGAACATACGACCAACGTACCAGATCTGGATTCAATAGCACTTCCTTCTACCTATCTTGAATCTGCACGTTCATCTCGAAAATGCATAATTTGTTAAAATTCGCAAATATTGAAAGTATAAGTACCAAAATTCTTGTTAAACAATGACTATAAACAATCGAAATTATGAGAAAACCGAAACGATTATCAAGTGTCCTCATCAGGAGACAGAATTAGTAGACAATTATTGTAAACTGATTCTTAATTATTTCGAGAATAACAAAGTTGCTGAAATAAAAAAAATTGTAATAAACTGTAATGTTTACATAGACAATTATTAAAGTATCTATAACATATTGTATGAATGATTTGAGGTATCTATGCTATAAAGAAGAATAATCATGGTAGTATCATCAAGAATTGTTTACCTAGAAAATTAATTAATGGTCACTGTAGAGATAGTGATACTACACTGAGAAACCCATTTAGTTGAATCAACCAAGGATTTGTTTGCCCATATCCAAACAAGAAATTAATCGATGCAACAAAATAATTTAGTTGAAGCAAAGCATTTGGTTATTGTAACATTTCACTTGTTTCTGGTAGACGTTGACATCTGATAAAGTTGTTTACAATAACCAAGTGTTTGGCTTGAACTAAATTATTTTATTGTATCAACCAAGGATTTGTTTGCCCATATCCAAACAAGAAATTAATTGATTCAACTAAATGGGTTTCTCAGTGTATGTATATATTACAGAAGTAATAATAAATTAGCCGAACTAATTGTGTTAATATATATTACACACACGTGCGCGCGCACACACACACACACGTATATGCACGCACACATTAATATGTTATATTTTTGAAATATGTTATGTAATAATAATATATAATAATGTTGATTATTATGTAAATTAAATTTAAATTTTGCCATTCTCTGTAATAAAAAAATTATGTCATTACTATTTATACGTTTCTCATCAAAATGAAAACAGTGAAGTCCTATAATAATAGTTTGACAATAGAAATTATCTTTATTTAATAATTATATTACACCTTAATTTTATATAATTATAAGACTCTGAACTTTTTCCTTTTTGATCTTTTTGTTAAAACTGCTCAGTTCCCCCTTATTTCGTTTACGAGTCACTTTATACCTACATGACAAATTCCGAATACGAAGTATCGTTTCAAGATTAACCTGTGCCCGTACGTAACGTATGCAAGCATACAAATTGCGCCGTTCTGCAAATTGCTTCACGAAACACGTCTTTCGCGCCATTATAGGATTTGCGGCTGAATTATAGAGGCAGGCTTCCACATGGAAGAGGCCGACGAAAGCTGACGATATCTGCGAACTAAGCTGCCGAAAGACTGACTTCATTGCAGTGGTGAGAGCCAGAATCGTTACTGGGATTGTAGGACTACGTGTAATGGCTCAATGATTATCGTTAGATGAAAGAAAATTTATAAATAGCTCTCCTCGTAAAGTTACGATTGAAGTCTTATTCTCTCGACTTTCAGCTGCTTCGGCTTTCGCTTTCTTTCTTTCTCTTTTATCTTCAGATAAAAAACACGTGTAACATACTTTCTTGATTCTATTACACACACGGAATTACACGCAAGACATACAATTATTAAATAAAAGCTATATACGTTAAATCAGGTTCTTTATATTGCAACGTCTCGTCTTTTTTTAGAGAATGTTTTGTAAATTCTATAATTCTGATTGAATGTTTATATTACATTATATTATAAACAATAATAAGATAGAACAAGATCGTTATATAAATAAATCATTCAAGTAAAACTTTAAACACATTGAAAAACACAGGTATAATAGAAGCAGGGAATAAAAAATTTTAACCTATCAGAAACCTTGTATTCTAACATTCACGGTTACTCTCTTATTTTCTGTTCCTATTGCCTGTGCTTTTTATTATATTTAAGGCTTAAGAGAAACTCCAAATACTGTCAAAGTTAAATATTGGAATAATATTTCTATATGTATTTTAAATAAATATATTTATTTCAGATATATTACAAATAGCTTTCTTATTAGAAAGCTTTCAAATAAATCATTTGACAAGCATTTAAATTTAAATTATCTTATTGTATTTTGTTTAGGCCCAGTTGTTCCCCCTTTTGGTAAATTTTACCTGTCGGGTAAGTACGATATAAGCAAGATTACCCAATCACATGCGTGGATTGGCATATTTACCTAACAGGTAAAATTTACTAAAAAGTGGAACAACCGGCCCTTAATCTTTATAATGCGTTGTGTATTGCACACTCCATTTAAGATATATTTTTCTTAATGTATACATTTATTTAAAGTGTACTATTTTGCGGTAATAATCGTAATTTTTTCTGTTCGTTTAAGATACTAAAATGGACGCCGAGGCAGCGTTGCTGGAAAACTCGCCGACTTTATCGACGATATCGTCGGATTCTACGGATGCGACATACTCGGGACCCGGCTCGCCCTATTCCCCGGAATCACCGATCATCGTCACGTCCTCCTATAAAAAAATACGTGACGATGAAGTCACGCCCAGACCAACGCCCAGATATCCACTGCCATCCAGGAAGCCGAGCTTCCGGATACGACCGCCCTACCTCATGATCTGTATCAGCATCATCGAGGTGAGTGAATGTTAAATATAAAGTAGCTGCATGATTATGATATATCATTTTAATTAGTATTCAGAACGTTGTTATATAGGTAATTGTGACAATCTACCTTAATTGTAAGAGACGAGCAATCATCTCTTTGAAAGCAATAACAAAAGAAATAATTATAAACTACATATATTATTTTTACTTTAGTATATTATTAATAAAATTTGTTTGCGATTTTAGTTTTGTGATTATGTAAACGTCAGGGGTTTACAGATAAAGTAATATTAGAAGATAGATTTGCACAAAATGCAGTAACTAAATCAAAATCATCATCTATGTTTTCTCTCATTGCAATATATTTTTTAAAATCATCTCTCAATACATACATATAGTATATATATATATATAATTATTTTACATTTTTTATATTTATTTTATTGTGCTCAAATAAATGTTACTTTAGCTAAATAAAATTCTCTCATCATAGAATGTGGAACATATTGCAGGCATTTCAGGGAATATAAACAAAGTAGAAAAGAACGACTCTAAAACGCTATGCATAAGCTCCAAGATTTCTCATTAATGGAACCATCATGTCGCGTTCAGTTCTCGAGAATAAGGGCGAAAGAAAAGCGCGGTGGGATTCCTTTCCAATTATACGCGAATTCGCCGGAGAACGATATTCCGAGACACCTGATGGCGAAAACTCCAAAAAAGTAGAAGCTCTTGGCTTTTTTGTTCGATAATAATCTTGAGAACTTTTTTCGTCTCGCGTTTCAGTCAGAAAGTGAATAAGCAGCGAAGGGTACGCGTAATAAAAATTCGCGAATTTAAAACCGCGAAGTTACGCTACAATTTCTTACTCGTTTACTATGAAGCACGACGAAAGTTAATCACTTAGCCGCGCTTTCTTTTGACTCGTTGTACGAGTCGTGGCAGAATGAGATCAAAGTAAATACTTGCTGCGGATGTTTAACAGTCCAAGTTCATTGTGCAAAAGACAGTAAAAGGCATGAAAAGATATAAGATAATTAAGTATATGAAAATTAAGCATAATTACATTCTTTGACCTTTGAGGATTTGATGAATCAAATACGCAATCTAATGAAAAGTTTGCAGTTTAGAATTTATTACATATTTGATACATTATACAGGGTGGGGAAAAAGTATCGGGACACCTGAATATCATAGAAAATATAAGTATTACAGAAAAGTGTTTCAGACAAAAGTTGTAAGGTTCCAAAAGATCTATTTACTGATCATATCCGTTTGACCTTGCGTGGCGTCTTCAAGGTCAGGTCAAGATTAGATCAATTTTTAAAAATGGAACACCTTATTTTTCATTGCATATTCTTATAGCACATCTCGAGAACTTTCCAAAACACTATAATAAAATATTTTTTCATGAAATACTTTTGGAGTTATAAGGCTCGAAGGTTACAGTACAGTTGACATTAGCATTACGCAAATTATCCGACAGACGGCTAAAACCTCTTGAACGCTGTTCAAGATCATGTCCTGGATAACATTTGTCAAGATCAAGGTCATTGAAGATTGTTTCTCTTATTTTCATAAAAATGAATTTTCAGTGCAAAAATGAAAATAAAAGAAACAATCTCCAGTGACTTTGATCTTAACAAATGTTATCCAGGACATGATTTTGAACGACATTCAAGAGGTTTTAGCCGTCGGTCGGGACACCTTGCGTAATGCTAATGCCGGCGGTATTATAACTTTCAAGCCTTATAATTCCAAAAGTATTTCATGAAAAAATATTTTATTATAGTGTTTTTCATTGCTATAAGAATATGCAATGAAAAATAAGATGTTCCACTTTAAAAAATTGATCTAACCTTGACCTGATCTTGAAGACGCCACGCAAGGTCAAATGGATATGATTAGTAAATAGATCTTTTGGAAAACTACAACTTTTGTCTGAAACATTTTTCTGTAATACTTATATTTTCTATGATATTCAGATGCCCCGGTACTTTATCCCCACCCTGTATACGTCATTTTTAATTTTAATTACTATTGTTAAAGCAGCCACGCTGCAATTATTTTTATTGCTGTAATAAAAATTTATTCAATTTTTCTATACACATTATAATTTCAAAATTAGTATCTTACAGGTTAATAATAAGCTATGTTGAAAAATGTTAAATTTAACACATTTTACGTATTCCAGACGATTCACTTAAATTTTTTGGTTAATTTAATAGAAAATAAATCTGTTAGGCAATAACACAAATATTATGTACAAATTAATATAAGAAATATTTTAACACAAGTATAAAATTTTTACTAAGTTTTTTTATTATGTAGGATCGTTAAATTTTAACGTATTTCTTGTATATACACGTTATTTGAAAATTTAAAATAACAGTTCCTAAATTATCTCTTTCAATTATTATTCTTTTAAAAAATTATTAAACTCCTGAATTTATCTTATAAACCTAAAATCGATGAAAAATATAGTTAGTATTAATATATGATCTATATATGAATATGTTAATATATGATGCATATGGATTGAATTGCCTTACGAGGAAATTCTATAACGATGTAGCAATTCGACATAAAAGATAAGTTATGTAGAAAATTTGAGGTTTCTTGAAATAGCATGTAATTAATAATTCAGATAACATCGATACGAAATTAATTTTCATTTATATATATCTTTCACTCGTGAAAGATTTAAAGAAGGTTAAATATTATATATTCGATATTTTAACTGTTACTAAATGTGTATTAAGATAGAAATATATTTATATGTATAATACCCAGAAAAAATATGAAAGAAGATACAAAGTATAAGAAAAAAGAGAATCACAGAAACATTTATATATTATTAATAAGGAGAGGGACTTGAAAATAATAAAAGAAGTCAAATCTTTTTATTTGAAAAAGATAGATTATTTTTTGTACATTTTGAAATATAGAAAATTTGATATGTTTAAATATTTAAAAAAAGAAGTTGAATATATAGTCTTTACGCGGATCAAAATAGACAATGCAGATTATGTAAGTTTTCAACGAAAGTTTCCTAACTATTTAATTTAATTTTCTATCTCATTCTGAAAGAAGCAGAAAAACTGTATGCTTTATAAGTATAAATTAAATTATTATAACAACTATAATCATATAAAATGATAATGAATAGTAAAATGTTAACAAAAACAATATAAAAGCCTATATAAATGATTAAAATGTTAATGAAAATTAACGTTGATAATTAAAAGGATAATAGAAAGGATAATAAAAAGGATAAATATTTTTTGTGATTTATGATTAAAGAAAAATTTAATATATGTATAGCTTCGTATAAAATAAAATTATGACTATTATAGTTAAGCATAGGGGAGAGTGGTCTAAATCGGACCTATTTGCAGTTTTTGCTCTCTATAAGGCGTAAATAAAATCCGATCGTAAAATCGAAAGTGTCATTGGAAAGATCATTTAATTCTCTTCATTTTTGCTTGAGACCATTTTGACGTATCTCTCTCACTTGTGTTGAACTATAATGGAAAATGTAAAAACTGGTTTATTTTAAATCGAAAAGTTCTATTTTTACGGATTTTTAGATAGAATTTTAAAATATTTTGATATATTTTTCTTAGTATTGAGTAAAAACGAGCAATTTGACAAAGATAAAAAATTTTTTCGGAAAAAGAAATTACTGACTGTTTATATTATTAGAATTGAAATCAATAAAATTCAACTAATCTGAGTCTGATGACTCATGATATTTTACTAATTTAATTGGTTAGACCAGATCTGGTCAGCCGATCACTAGTACTACAACCAAGCCTATTAGTTATTCACTGTACTGTCCGATTTGGACACGGGTCCTTTCGAACTTTGGAACAAATTTTACAATAAACCGCAAAAGCGATCACAAAATGCTTAATATTTTTGAATTCTACACTCTTTAATTATCTTAAATCAATTACTTTTCCAATTTTTAACATCTTTTAAACAATGATTTACAAGGATTTTCTTTTTAAAAAAAATTTTCGCGCGGTGGCTGAAAATACATATTTGCGTTTATTTTATGAATGTTATGACAGAGAACTGTGTCAAACTGTTATTACACGTTCGGTGTCTTATAAGGACTTTTCATTATAAATAGTACGCAAATCTGCTTAACCGTATTCATTTAAATTAAAAAGGCCCTGTTTGGAACACGGTCCGATTTAAACTTATACTCTCCCCTATATACATAAATATATACATATACGAGGGTCGTCTGAAAAGTTTTGAGCCTAACATAGAAACAAGTAATTTTTCGGTCAAATTCAATTTTATTTTTCCACATAGTCTCCTTTTAAG
>NW_017299970.1:197842-198464 GCF_001594075.2 Trachymyrmex cornetzi
TTAAGTCGATACATTTTTTCCAGCGATGCTCCCACCCCTTTAATCCATTCAAATAATACTGAGCGTCTTTCTTTGCAAAATAGACGTCTATGGATGCGATGACCTCCTCGTCCGATGAAAATTTCTGCCTTCAGCTTGTCAAGCAATGATGCGTAGTACGTCTCTGTTATTGTTTTACCTTTTTTAAGATAGCCGATTAACACAATTCCATGACTGTCCCAAAAAACAGTCGCCATCACCTTTCCCGCCGATAAAATCGTCTTCGCTTTCTTCGGAGCAGGTTCACCCTTCGCAGTCCACTGTTTTGATTGTTCTTTCGTTTCAGGAATGAAGTGGTGGACCCAAGTTTCATCAATCGTTATTAATCGACGCAAAAAATCCGACTTGTTTCACTTAAACCGCTCCAACAGGGCCTTAGAAATGTTCATTCGAATGCGTTTTTGATCCAGAGTGAGCAAGCGCGGCACCCAACGCGCGGTTAACTTACGCATGCCTAATTCTTCAGTCAATATATGACAAACACGTTCTTTTGATATGCCAACAGCCTCTGCTTTCTCCCTAATCTTAATTCGACGGTTGTCCATTATCATTTGATGAATTTCTTCGATGTTATCGGTGGTGG
>NW_017299970.1:198600-229951 GCF_001594075.2 Trachymyrmex cornetzi
GATTGCCTCTAGAAAGACGTATTGCCTTTCAAATGCAAGAATTTAATTATAGCATGATATTCAATTTTTTCCATTTTTACAAAATGACGACACAAATGATTGTCAAACAAGAACTGAACGTCCAAAGTGGCCACAATTGTCACAGATATCTTTCGTAAGTATCACGATTATAATACCAGAATGGCTTGGACGAGTAACGCCATCTTCATGATGAGGCTCAAAACTTTTCAAACGACTCTCATATATATAGGGTAAATCGGGTAAAGATGCCATACTTAACTTTGGATTGCGATATATTTTTAACCATTATCGATACATAAAATAATATAGAACCAATGAAAAGTTTGATTAGTTTTATTTATTATGGTTTAGTTACATATATATACATGTATCTCATAAGACTTTTACGTCGCAGTAAAAAAATAAAAACCTTATAAAGTGGCATCTTACCCAACCTATTGGGTAAGATGCCACAAGACCTGGGATAAGATGCTCTAACATCGCAACTAAATAAAACACAATATATGATCTGTAAGAATAAAAATTCTTATCAACAGCTATTCTTCTCAACAATAGAGACTAGTTATTCCAAAAATAAAGAATTTTTTTTCTTAAAATTAACAATTTTTGAAAATAAACACGAACAGCGAGTGTTATATCGTCGCTGGCTTACAAATAAACAAACCGGGCGCGTAACTAATGCTATCTAAGGATAAACATGGAAAGTATTAACAAATTTCATCTTACCCCAACACGACTAGAAAAAATATTATCAGAAATTTCTATATTAAAAACATGTGCTATCAAAAATCATATAAGAGATTAAAAAATTCTCTTGATACTAAACTTCAATGTAATCCACTACGTATTTGCGAAATAAAATCTACAAAAGATTAATGTGAATTATAAATTTCGTGGAAAATGTTAACAGAACAGTACTTTTTCAATTTATCTCGATAAATTCACAATCTTTGAAAATAAACACGAGCAGTGAGTGTCATATCGTCACTGGCTTACACAAATGAACAAATCGAGCGCGTCACTAATGCTATCTAAAGATAAACATGGAAAATATTAACAAATAGCATCTTCCCTCGACTTACCCTATATATATTAGAAAGAATTAGCTATATCAGTGAAAAAATTTTACATACACGTGCGTGACAAAAAATGTTAAAAATATTAAATATTAATTAAATGATCATGTAAAATGAAACGCGTATCATGAAAAGGCGATTTTCAAAGTGGCTGAGTGAGCGATCTAGAGAGAGAGAACATTAACGCGCCCTCGAGCTTAATGAAACGCTCAAAAAGTAGCGTTATACTACTAAAAAAAGTTGATATTTCCAGGCATATAATAATGTCCGAACCTGGGCATTTTACCGCCGGGAAAATTACCCGTGAACGCAGAAATGCTCGCTAAAGTGTATAAACCTAAAGCCGCGGAATTAAAGGCGCCAATAATTCACAGCCGCAGTCCGTGAATTTCAACTTTATCGCGGCAGTATTGTCTGGTGAAAACTCGTTGTTGCAAGTGGGAGATAATTTGTAATATATGAGACAATACGTATAAACACACGCCTGAGAATGCGCGCCGCGGTGCTTCGTACTGAAGGTGGAAGCGGAGAACATCGGCGGGGGTTTGCACGATAAAAAGAAACGAGCCGTTATATTTATCGCTCTAGCGCGTATCGCTCTCGCAAATCGTTTCTCGAAATTTAAGGAACTTTACATCCGGACCGAGAAACAGCAGAATGTACCTATAGAGCAAGAAGCAGAATATGATATCAAAGTTATTTCGTTTCTGATCTTATAGCAGGATCTTAAAATAGATATAACTTATAAAATGTGAAATATTTATGGATAAAGAAAATTTGATATATATATGTATATATACATATATATAATATATGTACATGCGCATTCCAAAAGATAGGAAGAAAAATATTTACATATTTATGTATATTTAAAATATTATATATTTATTAGGCTTTTTTTGAAAGAAGTTTTTCTAAAATAATTTTCCAATTTTTAAAATGAGCGATCCTTATTTTATTTTCTTCCAAGAAAAATTTAGCTTAAACAGTATAATTATATGATGACTATAATATATAACGGAGTCACACGATAAAACGAACGATGGCTCTTATACGACTATCACACAAATTTTGATTTTATAATGTGAAGCAAAGCGTTAATTTATGTTTTTAATGCATATAAACTTAAAACTACGAAGTTAAATGCATTTCTAATTTGCGGAGAATCCTGCGAAATTCCGTTTCTGCCATTAACATGGCAGTACCACTATGCATTGTTAAAAGAGGTTAGCATGAGGGAGAACGAAAATCGAGGGTGTTAACGTACAACGACCTCGAAGTGAGAGATGAAATAAAGAAGAGGGCGAATTCCATCTTTGAAACGTTCTCCAGATCACCGGAAATAGATGTTCCGGGTCTCGATTAACGGCATAAGCGGTATAAACGGCGCAATGTTGAATTTTGGACTTGACAGATTAAAATAGAAAAGCTCGAGGAAATTATTCTCTGAATAGAAAAATGAATGATGAAAAATATCGCATTTTACTTGAAATATTAATATAAATATATTCTAAATATATATATATATATATATATATATAAAATACAGCTATATAATCCAATGAAATTAAAAAGTGATATATTTAAAAGTAAATGTATAGATAGATATTTGAATATAAATTCACTTTTTTTGAAGCTATAAAAATATAGATTTATAATTTTGCCTTTTTGCTTATATCCTGTAGACTTAATTATCTTTAGAATATTTTATAGAATTTCCGAATGATTTACGTTTTTTTATTGATATACTTTCTAAAAATGCATGTAACGAATTATAATTGTTGCATGCACAGAATATTACATGATAAATAAATAAATAATTCAATAATAGATTCTTTGGCGATTCTTCCTTGATATTATTGACCAAAGTCATTATATTTGTGGTCTTCTAATTCTTCACATATATTTAATAATGTATATTTTTGCAATAAAAAATCTGGAATCAAAATATTAAAATATGATTTACTTAAATTAATTCGGGAATGTGATTTTATCTTATTTGCTTGTTCGAAGATTCACGAAACAATTTTTTATTTTTAATAACTAATTGTTAATATCTAGTGTCTTTCAACACTTTTCTTAAGAATAATGTTAAAGACTTTGGATTGACTATATAATCTGTCATTATTCCCTGATTCGTTTATTTAACCCAGTTTGCACAAAAATACTGTAAAATACAATTTGATAATAGAATTATCAAATTGTTAAATCATAGTATATTAGTCGTGATCTCGAATTCACGCCATTCTCTATGAAACTACATAAGTCTTCTCTTTACTTTAGACGATACAAATCTCTCGCTTGTGGAAAGTATCGAGATTTAACTTAGAACCTCTGTTTCGTGTTCCGTCACTTTACTGTACTACTCTTCGAGTAGACGATAGCTGAAACTCGTAAAACGAACCTCTGTGATTTACGTACCGCCTTCTGTTTGATATGGCAATGATCATTTCAGATAGTACATGTTGAACAGTAAATCCATTTTCCGATTTTTCAGTAAATTGTCGATTATGCTCTCTCTAATATTGCAAATTTAAATTTTTTAAAATTGCAAAAAAGATTTAAAATTATAGATTACTTGTTTCTTGAATTTTGTTTTTTTTTTTAAGAAAATCTTGTATTCTTTGGAATTCCTTTAATTTGATGATACATGATTAGTCGCAATAAATATAAAATTCTTTATGTACATTTTTTGTTTATGTATATTTCATTAAAATAAAAATTTATCTGTACTGCTGCTTATAAATTTGGGAACGCGTGCGATTTTCTTGTATTAGGTATATGAAAAATTAAATATTTCTGAAAAAATCATAAAAAAATTTTTTTAATGCATTTTAAAGAGGAGAGATAACTGTAAATTTATTTTTTAATTTTATTATTATGTTATTTTGTTTTTAAATTACATCAAATTAAAAATTGGTATTTTTTAAATATTTTTATTTTACTTTGAAGTGTTATAACTTGATGAAATATTATCGGACAAAAATATTAACGAAAATGTATTTTAAAATAAGCTTTCTAAGCTTTAAAATGTTTTTTGAATAAATCATGCGAGAATTTTTCGCAATAATCGAATTTCTTGTGTAAAAACTCATTTTCACAATATGTTTTAACTTTAAAATTAAACTTTAAAATTAAACAGTTTACAGAAAATAATAATAATAATAATTTAATATTCTCGATCCGCATAAATTTTTTCAAAACTTTGAAGGACTTTTTTAAACCGAACTTTTTTCTTTTGTGAGAAAATGTAAATGTTCCTAAACTTATAAACAGTAAAGTAAAATTTTTATATCCATACAAGTGTAAAGTTTTGGTTTAATTTTTTTTATTCTAATTGACGGAGTCACATTTCATTCAGATTTCATTTGTATCACGAGTGTTGTAAAGTCGCAGGTACTATGTATTAGACAAATTTCGTCGAGTGATATTTCAACATACCATGAATATCGATATTGCACCGCATTGCACGAATATTACACGAGATATTACGTTCTTCTTTTCTCGCACCTTAGGAAAATGAAATTCCTACGTTGTAGGATGCGGACGCCTCTATAATTACGAACTCCGACCGGAGTTCCGAGTGTGCGTATATACATACACACACGCATATACACGTACGTAACCACCAATTATACGGGTTGCTGCAAACATTTGTTTAGAATTCAGAATTAGGACGCAGTATTGGATAAAATCAGTGACTGTGTCATCGCGACAAACTGACACATGTCCATTTTCCTTTAAATAATTTTCTTTCATCTTTTATAAGGTGGAATGAAATAATGTAATTGATTTTTTTATATAATACGACCATTTATTGTAAAAATGAATAGTTATTATTGTTTATTTGTTTAAAATTTTATAATAATTATCTAAATATTATTATCTAAATAATTATCTAAATATTATTTAAATATCCCCATGATACGTTTTATATGAAATGTGCAATAGCTGATGATTTTAGAAAAACGTTATCAGATATTTCAATTATTTCATTTGTATTTATTGTATCTTATTATGTGCATTATGAAGCTCATCTTGAAATGATATTAAAAAAACATGTTTATTAAAAAATAGATAACAACTGCAGTTCGTAAAAAATAAAACATGATATAAATAGGTATGTACTTAAGCGTCAGTGTGTCAATTTATGTCAATATGTCTTATTTAATTGTATTAGGTGTTAAACTTAATTCCTGCTATTTTTCGTCTCCAAAATTGATTTGTTTCGAAGGGAAATACCTTAATCAAAGAAAAAAAATTATTAATAAAGTATTATTAATTAGTAATAAAGTAGAAAATGGAGGAAATAATTACTTTGATTAAGATATTCATTCATCTTCCCTTCGAAACAAATCAATTTTGGAGACGAAAAACGGCAGGAATTAAGTTTAACACCTATAAATAGAATATCGTAAAAACAAATCGCAGATTTAAAAATTAACAATCTCGTACAGTTGAATTTTATTTTTATGATATGAAACGACAAAGTCGGGCTCAGTTCAGTCTTGCAGACACATCGTCGAATTGAAATATCATCACGCGACGAAGTGTACATGACATGAGACAATAATTTGCTGCAAAGTGAACACTGGATTTTAATGTCCAGGGATTTTACTGTCCAAGATGGAAAACATAAAAGCACATTAAGCACGAACGAAGACCCCGAATCTAGACGGGCTTGTAAAAACTGGGACATCAGAACAGATAGTCGGGGAGGTATCAAGCTCTCACGAAAGAGTGGCGCACCTGCTGACACGTGTGATTTACCGGCGAGAATGTCTGCACGCGTGCACTCTACTGCGGTGCACAAAAAAAAGCAAACAACAATCGTTAAGGTATTATTTTTACAGACTCCTGCGCGCGCTCCGCACCGAATGCATTGCGTACATGCCGCTCTTTATTACGGTTACGATAAATTCCGCGCGTAATCGGATGAGCAAGTTATTAAACGCGCTGATAAATTGCTTGCAGACTACGCTCGTGACATAAATATTTTGCTGACTGTGCGATTAATATTGAACGAAATGTTCGATATCGCTACTATGTGCATATGGAGGCTGCTTTAATAGGCTCCCTGGATCTTCGTAAATCATTGTGATCGATAATGTGATTGATCGTTATTTGGTACTCAATTGCAAGGCGTTATGCGATATTGGAATATTCGTTATTGTAAAGTTTATCATGGATTATGATGCACGCTATATGAATTATATGTTCAAGCTATCTTTTAGACACATTCATTAAATTTTAAACTTGACAAATAAATAAATTTCACACATAAATTGCAAAATATTTGGATTAATTTCACAAATATTAAGAATTAAATAACATTTATTTGTATCTCATACTTTAGAAAATTTAAATATATCTGACCAATTTTCTCGCACATAATGTTTTCAATACTTCTGTTATATATAACAGATAGAGATACAAATTTTTTAGATAATAGAAATTTTTTTTATTAAAAATAAAAATTTGTATGAATATTTATATGAATATTTATATAGAACTACATTAGGTATATGTTTAAGCAAAGAGCGCGCCATATGGCCCATTAATTTTTCAGACTTTATGTCGCTTTGTCTAATCTGGAAAGATAAGTATTTTTTCAACACTTCTGTGTAAGATTTGTGGAAGTAAAAACGCATGGAACACGTTTTCTATCTCAACAAATCGCTTCTGGGAAAGCTAAATGTCGTTACGGAAATAGCTGGCGTACCAACAGGATCTGGAATAGCACTTCATTCATGTGCTCGTGTATCTTTATTTAGCTTCTAAAATAAATAGGGAATCCTGGATTTACTAAGCCACCTCTCTCTCCTCTAAGGAATGTAAGAAATTATTTTTTATGAAAGACGTTTCGTCGAGACGATTAAATTTCAAAGATTTTTTTATATATTGCTAAAATGAATCTTAATACACATCATTAATGAAACATAAATAAACAATTTAACATTATAAGAATTATTACATTAACAATTTAAATATGTTATAATATCAATACGAATATAAACAAATGTTATATACATTTTATATACATATTATATATAAATCTTATATACATTTGTATATGATGTATATATTAAATTTATATAACTTTATTATAATTATAATTTTATATTATAAATATAAATAAATAATTACCAAAACAAAAAAAATAACTTATATTTTTAAATTACTTCTTAAAGCTTAATCTCTTCGAATTTTGATAACGAAAGCCCAAATTCTTGGTATTTTGTCGATAATTTCTTTAAATGTCTTAATCAAGACTTATGTTTAATTTGATGTTTAATTTCTGTGAAAATATTGTTTACATACCATTTTCTAATTGTTAATCGTCAAATGTTTGTCGATGTCTAGCGCAAAAATTAAAAATTGATATTTTTAAAAACCATAAACATGTCTAACTCATATATATGTTTATTTGAGAAGTTTACTTACAATTTTTGTTTATAATTATTTATCAGCAATTTACGACTTTGTCGAATACTTTCGTAACCGAAAATAAGAGAATACATTATATCATATTTCCATAGTTTATATATAAAAAATGGAATTGCCAGCATAAATATAAGGTGAAACTTTTGATCAGCAGTGTATAATAGTAAAATAGTATAAAATATAGTTTAATGTATATTTTCAACAATTCAGTATTATACATATACATATTTAATAAAGGCATTGTTAACTGTAATTTACTTTATTTCTAACAGCGACGTATAATTATTTCCGTGTTCTTGGATGTATATGTCGTGCTCTTCTCTGAATAATATTCCGCGGCAAAGGCAAGCACATTAAACGTGCTTTCTCTCGTAACAGATAACCGTCCACTGCCTGGGAGACGAAGCGACGTTACGGAGATGGTTGGTCTACGATCCCCGTCAGAGGGTGCAGGGCTGGAGGTTTGCCTCCTACATGCTGCTGCACTCGAACGCACTTCACCTCGCACTCAACGTGGTCATTCAGCTGGTCCTGGCTACTCCACTCGAGGTGAGCCAATCAAGTAAATTGCGGAGACATCGTTCAGTTGGCGCGTTGAGATACCGTATTTAAAGGAACGAGCCCCTCCTTCGACAGAAGGATCCTCTTTATGATTACTCCAGATAACAATCCTACATAGTCGAATTAAAACTCTCTTTGTCATGTAATTTGTTTACAGAATATTGAGAGGAAGCATGACACAAAATAGAGAGAGAGAGAGAGAGATTGTTCTTTTAGAAATAATTTTTTTTAATTAATAAAAAAAAATAAAGAATATATTTAGGAGTCAGATTATTGCATATTTGCACACAATAAAATCAACCTTATATTATTCACATCCTTCCATTGATAATGACTTTAAAGTAAGTCGAAACACGTACGGCTCTCAATCTATATTTTTGTTTGCGAACGATGTACATTAAATTTGTTATAATGGAAAGATTTGCATTAATTACCGCGTTGATTCCTAATATTCCTTATTTTATACATTTTCTTGAATACTGGGAGTTCTTACTGTGTTTATATTTTTTAAAATATATTGTATAAGATTTCGATTTGTAATAACGTATATTATTTTTTATCTTTTTACACAATATATTACATAACGGATTGCTGTGCTTAAATAAAAAAAAATTCAAATTGGATCTCTTTATTCTAGTATTAGAGGATTCCGATTTATTATCCGATATAACAAGTTTTATTTATGAGGAACAGATTACAAAGATTGTAATTCTGCACGTACGGAATTGCAGATAGAAACGAAGGAAACTTATAATTGCAGGTGGAGCAAGGACGAATAGGAGTGGCGACTATCTATCTGGGCGGCGGAGTCTGCGGTGCTCTAGGAGCATCGCTTCTGCAACCAAGTCTTTATCTGGTTGGCGCTTCGGCAGGTGTTTACGCGCTACTCACGAGTCATCTTGCTCATCTCTACCTGGTAAGCAAGAGAAAAAGTTTCTCAATTTATAAAAAACGGAGCTTATACGACGTAAATCCTTAACTGACTCCTCAACCGACCCTTCGCTCCTTGAAAGTCCGCGCAATGTTGCTTGTCACACTATCAAAAAGGAGCAAAGGAAAAAAAAGGACTATAAAAGATGCTGTACTAAAATGTGTTGTCGAGTCGCGGAGGAATGTTTTCGCTGAAAATACTCTCACGAAAGTATCTTATTTAGTGAGTAACGGACTCTTTTTATGGGAAATACCAGTAATAAAAAATCCTCGAGAAACAAACACAGATCTGTTTATCGTATTATCTTTGTATGATCGAACCTATGCATTTTTGAAAATTATATTAACTTTTTGAAAGCTACACGGAGAAAATTTTATATTTAAAATTACTATAATGTGGTAGTAGCTGCGGTCTTCATGTAAATTATAAGTTTAAATGCTATAGTTATTTTTTTAAAAACATAAAATATAACGTAATTTTTACATTTTTTCGTAGTAAAAATTTTTTATTACAAAATCAAATATACCTAGCAAATTTTGTTTGCGTACCATAGTAAAAATTAACTGTTTTCATGTTAGAATATGGCTTAACAAAATAATTACTTTATTTATGTGATAAAAATTAGTATTACCATAGTAAAAGTTAAGTCGGAATCATGTTGTGAGAGTCTATCGAAAATACAAATATAACCTAAAGAAGTAAAGTGTAATTTAAAATTGTATTAAAACTTATATAAAATTTTCTCCGTGTATATTAGATCTAACCCAATTTTGTATTGATTCAATAAACTTTGGAAGTAGCGTTAAATTCACAAATTACGTTCTAAAAAATATAGATGTGAATGTAACATCATGCGATGTTTATATAATTCTCGTGTTCACATAAACACTAGCATGATGTGGATTTAATACTAAAGGTTTCAAATCAACACCATGGTATAAATTTAAAAATGTTAAATCTACATCATCTTGGTGTTTATATCAACACCAACACAGTGAGAATTATATAAACTCCGCATGATGTTAAATCCACACATAATACTTTTTAGAGTGTAGATTGCTATGTGATTTAACATTGTAATTGAGTCTTATTTTTATTTGTATCTTGATTTTTCATAGAGGAAAAAGCGATTGCGTAGCATCTCCGTGCATCGTTTTGTTTCTCGTTCGTTGCAGTGTCACGGCGAGCTACGCTACGCCGGCTGGCGTCTCGGGGCCGTGTTGCTGCTGGCCGGTGCGGACGTCGCATCGCTGCCCATTCCGGCGTTGCTTGGATGCGGTCGGGTCGGTTGGGCGGCACACGTCGCGGGCGCGCTAGCGGGTCCGCTTCTGGGTCTGGCCGTGTTCCCAAACCAGAGCAAGAAAGATGCCCGGGGCCGTAGATTTGTACGATATGTGCGGCTGCTGTCGGCCGTGAGCGTGATGCTGCTGATCGTTGGCGCCATCCTCGGCAACGTCTACTTGATCGCCCTACCACAGCTCAGGAAGCCGTCCTGACAGAGGATCGAGATGCTCGTCAAGCTCTGCAGACGGTCCTTCCTGATCGTGAAGATCCGGGAGGCCGCCGAGAGCGTGTTCGAGTAGGTCTATGCAAACTCGCAGGATCTGTGCGATCGATCGCGTAACTGCCAATGGACTTTCTCACTCCTCATCCCTCAGATCTCACGTGAAACTCGTGCAATCCAATCTCATCATCTGTTAAACAAAAAGCATTGCGCCAAAACGATACGCGATCGTGACTTTAGGCAATTTGTGAGAAAATTTTCACGTCTAACTCCAGAGGAAGATCATGTGATCGGTACACTGAGCCATTTGTGAAGGAACTTAGGCGAGCTCTACGCTCAGTGAATTAGTAGAAAGAAACGCCAAAGATCGATGGCTCATCGAACTTGGTATTTGCTGCCATTAGAATCTTTAGGATCTCGAGGATTCATTGCACGGAGTATGCAATAGAACCTTAGAAGGAAGGTGACTCTTCGTCTAATACTTTGATAAATTTGATATTACAAACATTGGTGAACGTCACGACTTTTTCTATGGACAGGTAAGACGTTTAAAATTGCCGACCACAACCCTGCCAATAGGCTAGGGTTGGATATGTAATATTTAATAACACAATTCTTAATAATTTCTCGTTATCTCAATCTCGGTATATGAGCGAACAAGATAAACTATGAAAGTGTGAAATGTGTGTATAATAAAAATGAGAAAAATTTCTGCTATAACAATGTATGAGGCTAAAGCGAATATACATTGACAGTGCATGTAAGTCTATCCAGCAATGGCAAACGATTATTGTAGATTGTGAAAAGTAATTTATTTAAATAAACACAGGAGGCTATTGTTATGATTCGCGTGGTAAAAACCGCGATTTCGAGTTAAAGCTACAAGTACATCACAACGTTGAGGACAATGGGATACCTTCATTCTTTCTATTATTCATATTTAGCGTGTACGAGATGTGTAAGAAGATGTATAAAATAAAGCGATCATATTACTAACATAAACGTGTTATGATATAACGAAAATTTTATTAATGGCAAGATAAATGTATTGATCGTTAATAAAACAAAGTTTAACAACGTGCGACTGATCTCGAGCTGCGAAACTGTAAACTCTCCGTACAAACTAATTCGCTGTTGTAGAAGTAACATCATAATCCCGAATCATCTTTTGACGTTATCAATTAATTGTAGAACAAGAAGATAACGGAATTAAGAGTCCAAATCGAATTCCTTCGCGTTAAGCCAGAGTCCTGCCATGTTTTCCGATAAGTGTGCAAAAGAAGAGATCTTTTATAGCGTAATCATAACGCAAAGATAATCGCGTTTCTATTTACGAAGCTGTAAGACTTGCGAAATATATTTATAGCGTAGCGTAGCGTCTTTAATCACGATGTGCAGTGTTTGTTAAGAGAGCTCGTGTGCGTACAGATTTGGAGGCGTTCATCAATTTTCGACCGTGTTGTTTCTCTCCGCTTCAATTTATCATAGCTAACAATCGACACTACCCATCGAACGGTAACATAAATTATCGTCATTATAGCTTGAATTAACAGCTCGGTTAAACTTATGCTCGTCAAAATTTTCTGATAAACAATTAGACGGAGATAAGGCGTTTCGGATAACGATCGTAACTCGCTTCACGAAATTGGTATCTAACATGGAAAAAACGGCTACGGTTACCACGATCAAAGATCGTCCATCAATACATTTTTTATTTATAAGAACTAGAGTACGAGTGTGAGATAACCATAAGTTTGGCATATCTTAACGGCTATGGCTATTAAGATATGTCCTTAGGGTTATCATCACCAAATGTATTGATAAACGAAAATTATCATTGTTTCCGGTTGTAGCATTTTTTCCGTGAACAATCTAACTGACGGCTTCTACTTAATTTGGATATATATCTCTCTAGTCACTTTTAAAATGTGTTAATATTCCGAAGAGCCATTAACCCTTTGTGGATCTATTTGAGGTCATCTCCTTTTATTTTATAAATTGCTTGTTTGATTTTTAAGAAATTTTATCTATGAATCATTTTTTTGAAAACGCTTTATTCAAATCTGAGGTCAAAAATAAAAAATGCAAAAATAATCTGATTATTATAAAATTTAATTTTAGGTAATTTTTTATTGCGAAGTAACATCAAGTTTCTAGTTTTATTTATTTGAAATTCATTTCAGTTAAATTTATTTGAAATTCATCAATATTGCGCAAATAGTTGTACTGATTTCCAAACTAACTTCTAAACTTTAATTATAAAAGCCCTGTGACATTAGATTTTCATTAAAGATTACTTTCTAAATCTGAATCAGTGGATAGTCATTGATATTAGTGCCAAGTATGCCGCTGGTAATCAGTGAATTAAATATGAGATCCTTAATCTAACTAATCTTTATTATGTGATCTAACTGACCTTGTTTTAGTGCTTAAATTCAATGAATGTGGTATTGGAAGATTGAAATTAACATACAAATATTAATATTTTAGTTATTAATGCTTAAACTGATTGTTTATTGGAAAAAATTTAGTTTTCCGTCTTTTGAATATATTTATAACTGACGGTCATTTCGACATATGTATAGCAGCGACATTGTAATTGGCAACTAAGTTAGCGAGGCACTCGATTGTTGACGCTCGACATGAACAGCATTGTTCTTTCCATGCTCTCTAAGAATATGTCATGTAAGTTTTAACATAATTTAAAGAAATTTTTATTTTTAATTTTATTTTTATTTGTATAAAATGTGAATTGACTGATAACAAAAAATGCTAACATATTTGTAATTTATGAAGTATCACGTTTATTATAAGTTATTATTATTGAGTGAAAATTTTGTACATTTCGTAGACAGCTTTATGAATTTCTTTGTTACTCTTTAACCCTTACCGTACTAATATGGGGAACTAGTAACCGAGCGATTCCTGTTCGTGCAAGTTTCTTTGAGTCTTTCGGTAATTATAAATTATACTACATTTTATTATTTTCCAAAATAAAGAGTCAATATTTATTCTAGAAAGTTGAAAGTATGTTGGTGAATTTTTAGAGACTTTTTTATTATTTTGAAGAGATGAAAAAATGAAGAGATTTGAAGTGACCCTTGATGGTATGGATAAGGCATCAAATTGTAGATGGTATGGTAAGGGTTAATTAATTATCTTTACTATACATATGGACATTGTTTATTTTGTAAATTTGTGCTTTGAGTTTATATTCATTTACATAATTAATAATAAGACTTAATGTAATGCGGTCATAAAACATATACTATGTAGTGTTCCAGGAAGAATAATGATATATTTATAACGACAATAAGCTATTGATAAGGATCCAATCCACAGATCGAAACGTATAGCCTATCACATTAAAGATTTTATACACAATATCAACTGATGTTGGACTCGATTGGCTTCAAACCTTTTCATTTTTAATGTTTAAACATTCTTCCTTTTTTAGTTGAACTTCACTGATTATCAGTGCCAAGTATGCCATTGGGTAATTAGTTACTATCCACTGATTCAGATTTAAAAAGTACCTTTTTGAAATCGACATTTTCAGGCTGTATTTAAATTCAGCGATATTAGGGTATTTAAATTTAGGCTATTAGGATATTTAAATTCAGGAACCCCTCCTAAAACCGAGTTTCATGATAATAAAATTATTTTTTGAAATTTGTATTTTAGGATCCTGAAGCTAGAATTGATTCAATACAATCTCAAAAACAATCCCCTCAAAATAACAAGATCTTCCTTTTTAAGTTTTTTTTTTTTTTTTTTTTTTTTTTTTTAGAAAGCTCCCGTCCTTAAGAGGTCTTCAAAGGGTTCAAAGAAAATTGCAGTGATTCGCGATGAAAAAATATTAGTGCCGAAATAAATTATAATCGCGCGTAATATGTACACACAAGCATGTAACAATATAGAGCGTAATGTCATATGCGAGAAAAGTAATGTTCTCCCGGACAGTTAATCGTATACTCATATATCTACTTGTTTATCAATGTTACATGAGACGAACTGGCTGTGATTATGTTAGTGTTATCGTCGACATGATTACACATTACTATCTTGTAAATAATAAATTATTATCTAAATATAAATATATGATTACACACATACATACACACGTACTGTGATTTCACCGCGAATATATAACGAGACCCCGTTATCTTCATTATACATATATCGAAACAATCGATTGCCTGCAATAAAATTGAGCGAGTCTCTCGTATGACGTTTTACAAACTGTTGCAACCCGCTATCTCGAATTCCCCATCGAACTATCCTCCTCTCTATATTCGCATTTATTAACTGTTCCCATTCAATATCTGTCATTATTATTCCAGAATATCGAGGATATGATATTTTGAAGATTAGAGTTAATTAGGTTTGCAATTAACTCTTCGCATTAATTTCGATCGAATGAGCCACCTCTTTTATCAGATTTTATTTTCCTAAACAATTTTCGCGATGTGTACTGATTAAATTATTTTAATAACATGATCATTGCTTAAATTTTGTATTTTACGTATTAAAATAATTTCCATGAAATTTTTTCGATATTAATAATATATAGGTATATATATAAATAATGTTTTTTTAAAAAACCTAGAAAAAATTGTGTTTTATTGGATAGATATGATTAAAAACGCGGTGTAATTAAGCAGCTTTGTAAAAATCAATTTATTTTGAAATATATAAGCATATTACATTCTGATCTACAAAAGAAAGAGGAATGAGGAAAAAAAAATAAAGCGTAAGAAAGTAAAGATAAACATATGTAGAAATTTATTATAATGAATATATATATAGTATATATATATATACTATACATATATATAATAAATATATATCGTATGTATATATATGTATACATACATATATATACATATATATGATATATATGCTCTATGCGTGGTATTTTAAATGAAATCGGTAATTTTTAGCTTTACTTAAATCGCTAATTTAAGTCAATATATTATTATAATCGTAAATATAACCGTAATCTTCTTTCTCAAAAAGCAAATTTTATTGAATAGGATTATCTTCTTTTATCATGATAGTTTTATTTATCGGCATATAATTCCAATTTCTCTCTCTCTCTCTTAATACCTGATACAATAAATAAGATTATTAAAGGTGGTAAATGCTTAAAAAATATAACGTATAGAAATGAAAACACTCAGAAGTTTAATAATACAACGTTTTATAAATCACAACAAAGCATTCTTATAACTTTGGATATAGTATATCAGTTATAGCAAAATTAATATGAATGCAAATATATACTTATATTGTAATGTATACTTATTATATTTACCTTATTATATTTACCCTTATGTAATAACGGCGCTAATTCAACAAAGAATGCTGAAAAATAACGAATAATATTAATTGAATTGACGCATCATAATCTGTAAAATTATTTCATCATTGATAACAATGTTCGTTGTTAACTGATTTTGGATCCCGTCTGATTCATTAGATACCAATTTTAATCAGTGATACTATTGAGATCGTTATTATAACTTAAAAGTTAACATAAAATATACGTATTGTAATTCAATATGATATAACATTTATAAAAGATAAGCAAAATTGTGAAAAAAATCTCTGTAAGTCAGTTCTTCTAATTAATTTTTCCAATCAGAATTCAATATTCGATTTGTGTCAGAAAAATATAAAATATTATTTAACATTTGAAGAGATCCGACTTATGTAGATTATTTTTCTTTTAACATTTTAATTTTTTATAAATGTTCACAAATCATACATAATGGCTGGCTATTATATACGCCACAAATCTAATTCATTTACAAAGGGTGTGTAATTTAGTAGGATAATTTAAATTTTACAAGAACGTCTTTGTTGAATGATTATTTTCCCTCTTTTTCTTCCCCTCCTTTCTTTACCGTCGTATTCCACCCTGATATCTTTTGCATTCAGAGAGATAAATTACGAAGATAAATCAAAACGGCACCCTCGTCTCCCTACCCCATCGGTATATAGATGGATAATTCCCATTAAAGAAGAAAGGCAGTCGTGGTGAACGAATACCGCGCTAACTTCCGCCTTCATCCACTTATCCTTCGAGGCACGGAAGGACTATTCCTCACAATTACATTCTGATCGATCCCGTCGTGGACGTGGATTCTCCTAAGGCCGACGTTTATGACCACCGTGCGACGTCGTGGAAATAATGCTCGACGATACAGAGAGAGAAAACGACAGACATGAAAGAAATTAGAAGGAGGAATCTGGAAATCCCAGGATATAAGACGGGAGACGACAATCACGAACTATAAGACGGATTATACGGGCGATATTTCTAATCGGAAGGAAGGTCAATTACGCGCGCGGATATTCGCAGAAAAAGCGGAAAGAACGTCAAACTGTCATTAATCTTCAATTAATAAAAAATCACGGTTAATTTTAGAGAGAAGAACGTATTCTCTTCACCCCAAAAAAAAAATAATTTTAATATTAGCAGAAACCGCTAAATCTTAGAGGATTTGATTCTTATATACGGTCTCAAGAGAAATCTTCTGAAATCAAGAGGAAAATACGCTAAGCACAATATTCTTACAGTTAGAGTACTTTTGTTTTGCATTTGCAATAAAAATCTTGCTGTTCCTAATATAATTTACTCGTAAGAGGGCACTCCGCTTTCAGTAAATATATTTCTCTTCATACAAGAGGAAAACTGTTAGAACAATCTCCAATACATTTTTGATGAATAGTTCAGTGCATTGGAAGAGGAGTACTCTTTCTGTAAAAGTTTCTGCTTAGAATATGAAGTTACCGGAAATTTCACTTTACAATTAGATCATCTTTTTTGAGTGTTCCATACAATATGTAATCTTTTTTTTATGACAAAAAATAATAGAGATTAATCGGAGTCTCGAAATTTGAACAGTAAATATTCAATAAGGGCGAGCGAGAGTAAAAATCCCGCGCAGTAATTCATGCTTTATAATTTAACAAAATAAATTTGTATTTATGTTCTTTTTATACATCATTCAACAAAACGTTCGAACATTTCGGCTCAATTCAGGCCATCATCAGTAATATCCAAAATTCAAATATTATGTACGCAGTGTCCGTACGAAATCCAATCCTAGCGTGCAGCAAATAGAGCCTTTTTCAATTTCCATATTTGAAGAGTGAACCGTCAAATAGTTCTTAACTAAATGAATTCCGCTGCAACTATGGCTGCATATAGTAAAATCGAAATAAGTAAAAAATGCAAAAAGATATTACAATTGTTAAATGAAAGCTGTTGTTACAATGACTAATTGTAAATCCAACCAAGTACGAGTAGGTCTCTTTTTTTCTCTTTTTTTTATTACCTTTCAAAAACAATATCAAAAGAACTTAAAACTATTAAAGGCCTCTGAGCGATTTTTACTTTTTTTTTTCTAGAATCATAGATATTAATTTGTCATTCTTCAGATATCTTGTCTCGTACAAGAAGCTAAGAGACGTTCATAAAAAAAATTAATGTGTGAGATGTCCAAATAATTAAGGATCCGACCCTTAAGTTTTGTCAGTTTACATAAATCCTCTTGTGATGCAACCACATCTGAAGCGAAAACTTAGAGATACTCCATAATGACGCGACCAACGCTATACAACTCGGCATAGATATTACATCCAGTTAGAGTAATCTGACCACGAACGTCGGTGTCTCGTTATCGAGGGTCATCGAGACTGAGTCTATCGGTTCTGCCTGGATAATTACGTGGTCCAAGTTGTCCAAAGTTCTGGCCGAAGATTCATCGCTCTGCCAAGATGTCTTGATGGTACAACAACGACTTGGTAGTTTCAGAAATTCGTAGTTTTAGACAGCGTCTAACTATATCGATAGCGAAATATCAAATTTTACGTTATCGTAGAATACCAAACATCCAAAATTATTAGAAAATGAAAGAGAAAGAGAGAGAATATAGATAATAAAAAATTTTTACAATTTGATTTTCTATGGATTTTGATGGATTTCTATTTTTAAAAAATTTTAAATTATAAAGATAAATGCTAGTGATTATATTTCTACTTTACGTGATAACGCTGGATTGCGATTTAATTCGACAAAATTCACGATGATAAAAAATCTCCGACTTAAAAGTTTTTAAACTTTAAAAGTCTTATAAAAGTTCTATTATGAAGTTATTTAAATCTGAATATCGTTCTCATATTATAATGTAATTTTGATATAGATATTTCATTTTCTTTCTTGCATATAATTCCAACATCCTAAAAATATTTTAGAGTTTTTATTCTTGTAAATTTTATATACTCTAAAATTAAACGAAAAGTAAATTTAAAAGCAACGATTGTATTATCATCAAATTGTGAGCAACTTTTTTATCTTTTCTTTAAAATATTTTGCACAACGTATATGCACTTTCAATTTTCTCAATTGAACAGTTTCATTTATTCACGTTCAAACGTTCGCGAAACGTTTACTTTTGACGATGAATCAAATTAACATTCCAACTGTTCGCACCGGACACCAATTTCCGTGCACTTGCATTCCTCACAGGGACTCGAGAGCTCCGTTATAATTCTGCCGACGCGATACATTCGACCATATATATTGCAACCCGCCAGCTTCAGCAAACTGCCCACGGACATTAGTATCTCGTTGTCGAGGACCTTCGAGGACGTCTCGACAGTTTCTGTTTCCTCGGTTAACCCTTCCGCACTCGTCGATGAAACGACAAGAGTCTCCTGATCCTCTCGTACACCGCTGACGGAGGAAACATTCAGCGTCTTTGTGGTTTCGGTCAGCTTGTTGCTGGAACTTGTATTTGAGGAAAATAGCAACTTAAGGACATTGTCCAAAGAAAAGATGGTGACGTCTTCGATGTTCTCGGTGGTCTTTCCATCTTCACTTGGAAAATTATCCGATTCGGTACGATTGTCGTATCTTGTAGTACGATTGTCCTCTTCGTCGGTGAAGTTTCTATCGAGATTCTTGGTCTCGGATACGTTTCCCATCGCAAACTTCTGCTCCGTAGTATTGCTCCGATGGAAACCGTACTTCGAACCATAGGTCGTGCTATTTAACTTGGTCAACATTGTTCTGTCGTAATCGAAAATGTCTGCCTCGGGATTTTCGAAGGGTTTGTGATCTAGGACCTGATTCTTGAAATCGTACGTTAACGAAACAGTATCTGTCGAAGATGTCTCACGGTTCGCTCCGTACTTCATCTTCGCCAGAAAAGAGGAGTCGACAGTTTCCTCTTCATAATCGAAGGGCGGTTGTATAAGCGGTACCTCCATGAAATCAAAGTTTGGAGGGTGTTGTAATTGATTGCCCACTAAACTTTGAGCCGAAGTCTTCGAAGCTGTCGTGGACGTCGTCGGTTTGGGCGTCGTGATGCCGCGTTCAACCAGATATGGAATCATGTCTTCAATCAAAGAAGGTAAGTCGGGTGCTGGCTCGGTCTTGATGACGTCGCGAAACGGATCCGGGGACACCGTCGGCTGTCGTTGGGAAGGTGCCGTGGCATCAGCGCGGTCAAGCACCACCGTTGGCGATTCGTCGGCTTCGACTGTAAGATAAGATTAAAATAAAAATCTGCGTACGAGCCTATATGACATTTCTGACAAAAATCGTACTCTCAAACTTTCAAAGTGAATTATCACTCTAAAGAGTAAAATCTCACTTTTAAAGATTAAAATTCGAGCCACTCTTTTTCAAGACTAGCTCAATTTTCACTTTTAAAAATGAGATTTTACTCCAATGAATTTAGAGAATATATTTTATATTTGTTTATACAACGACGTTGTGTGATATACCACAAACGATTTTTCCGCAACACTTCTCCTCAGAATTGATCCTGCGACAGCCAATTTTCAATGGCGGACACTTCTGCGAAGAACAAACGATTTCTCCGTAATAACACATGCAGATTATGCAAAAAGCGGCACGTGGCAAGATTTCACCATGACGGTACTCCGTATCTTCAAAATGGCACTTGTTCGATAAATCTAGTTCAACAAAACAAGTCAATTAAGATATATCGTAATTCGCTATTTATACCCGTTTCTATCAATGATAGTTTAATTTTAATCTTACTTCAACTATCTTAATTTTTTATCTTTTTCTAATTCTAAGAATTATGTAGAATTTTCTAATTCTAAAAATTAAAAAAAAACGAAGGGTAAGTTGAATCAAGATTAAAGTTAATTTATATTGGTGGAAACGGTCATTAATCTTTCAGGTTTTTATTAGCAACAATTAATCGAGAACATATATACCATTATTTTTTTTATGTGGATTTGTAATTTGTGGAACTACAGTAACTCCAGTACCAATCTCAAGATTTAAGTCTGTGGAGCGGTAAGGAACATCGAAGTATGACGGCTCTCTAGGTATAAAACCACCTACAAAGATCTATTACTTATTATTTTTACATAAAAAATATTATTAGCGATAATATGTTATTATTAATTATATGATTAAAGTAACAAAACAATTATAACATCTGATTATTGCTTAATTAAACACTGGACACAAACTATATCAAAAATTGTTTTTTAAATATATATTTAACTTGTCTTTACGAGATGTTTTATTCGTACAACTTTGCGTCTTTAGGTTATTCATTTGACTTCTTAGAAAGAATCATAAAATACCTTCGGTCTCTACGGGCGGGCTAAATCGATTCTCCTGGGTTGCAATATCATAAAAGCCGGAAGCATTGGTCGGTCGTAGCTTAGGAGGTACTACAACTGAACCAGGAGAATATCCAGTCTTAGACGAGGATACATCCTTGCCTTTCACCAACGCGTCTGCCGCCACAAAGGGTATTATCCTATAGCAACAAAATTTACTTTTTCCGTAATATACATAACTACGAAACAATCGGTAATAGTTTTAATTAAATTGTAATATTATTGCTATATATATACATTACAAAAAGAAATAAAAATAATTTTAAGAAATAAGACTAGTTTTTCAGAGGATTGTTTATCATTTTTTTCAAATTATAACTGGCACAAAAATGTATCTTAAATAAATTTTATATAAAAAATGTACAGCACGAAAAAGCTATGCATTTTCTGCCGTTAAAAATGTAACCGACGTAAATCGGTATCAATCAGTTGTTTTCGACAAACGATTTCAATTTAATTCACGGCAGTATTCCCTGGCCAACAAAACTCGCAAAAAAGCGGTTCCGTTATAAGCGTGAAAAATTGATTGCACATCGTACCGGCTAATAAAAAGAAATAAAACGCGCTATATCGATTACATCGACTGCGCAATGTTGCACCTGCTGATAGTTTCATGCATTCTAAAAATACTGCAATTATTCATAAAAAAAAACATTCATATATGTGTACTTGTACTTTCTACAAACGGGGTTGTCCAGTGTCAAATCATAGAACTGATAGAATTAAATAGATGATGGATCGAGATATGATAATAGTCACCTAACGTTCGGCAATGACGGTGGCAGAAGTCGTTCACTATAGTCGTAGTCATAATCTTCGCCTTTTTCTCGATGAGTGATGTTCAAGATAGTCTCAATGTCAGGCGAGATGGACCTAATAGGATTTATCGTGACACCTTGTATATGGCCCACCGAGACATTCGTCTTGACTGTCACGTTCATCACGAGGATGTCGTCTGGCATGAGGATCGTCGACGATGGACTGGTGACGGGTTTCTTGCCACCGGTCTTTGTCCTCTATGTCACACGTGTTTAATCATAACAAACTTGCCTGGTCTTTTTTATGACGGTAAGTCAATAAAAATTTTGCAGCAAATATATTTCATATTTAACAAATATATATGAATACGAAGCAAAATAAATAATCAAATTTTCTAAATTGATAAATCTAAATTTGTTTTTAGATTTTTTTTTAATAAAATAATTTAAGTTCGAAAATTAAAAAAAAATATTGTAAAACTAATCTAAAAATAATGTTTACTTTAAATCTATACCGCAAATAGGTTAAATTTGTAAAAATTTGGATTATTTTTTGTTAGTTAAAAAAAAATGTCTTATCGTGTATATTATTTATCCTTGGTGTTTATCATTCCAAAAAAGTTTCTTATATCACTTTTCTAATATTTTTAAGAATTCGTCATTTTTTTAAATTAATAAAATTTTCTGAAAAAATATCTTCAACTTTTTTAGATTCTACAAGTTTTCTTCAGAAATTATAAAATGATAAGTCTTAAAAATCTTATTTTATTTCAGAATTCATATATATGTACATATATGAACAATTCTAGAAAATATATGGTTTCTAAATATTTCTTTACTGAAAGAAACAATTTATAAAAAGACTTCAAGATAATTTTATTATAATTTTCAAATAACTAAATATAATCAGAAATGTTCAATGCAGAAATAATATTTAGTATAAAACTACATTTACTAAATAACTGCAGTTTAACTGAATAAAAAATGTGTGATTGTTTTTTACTTGAGTTTTAAGAAACTATCTTATTGGTATCTCTCTATTATTTCTGCATGAAAATTCTGATTATTATTATTATCATTACCTTAATGAGAGTGAAGTTCTCGGACAATTTCTCGTCGGGGATAAGCGTTTCCCCGGCATCCGTAGAAACTACGAAAGGATGCACCGTAGCTTTGTTTTTCTCAATTATGTCCGTTTTCTCTTCCATCGTTGTTCCTCTCTCCGTAGCCTCATCTTCGTTCCGCTCCTCATTTTCGCTTGTGTTTTTGTTTTCATCCCCGCCAGTATCTTCGTTTTCATCGTTTCCATTATTGAGCGTTAATTCGGGAAGCATCGTCGTCCATTCCGACAACGAGATTGTCGAGCTATCCGTGCTAGATGCATCCTCCGTCGTCATGATCGTGGAGTCCATGAACGTGTTCGTTGAGCACGTCGTGCAGGAACTACGAGTGACAGAATCAGCGTCTTTGGATGCCGGTGTCGACTCGAATGATGCTGTCGATTCAGTGTTACTTGATAACTGGCGAATGAAGATAAATAATTGTTAACGCCGAATTGATTTATGAATGAATTTATGCTTCCGTGAACTAAAGAGAATAGTAAGCATTAAAGCGATAAAAAAATTGCACTCCGACAAATGTTTTTATTGAAACTACACTGTAAATCTAAGTGTGTAAAAAATGACTTAAATATATGTTTGTTATTTAGTTTTTCGTCTGAATATATCTAATTTTTTTTGCTGAATCAAAGATAACGCAAACATCTGTGGTTTCGAATAAATGATTTTTAGTGAAAAATAAATAATGAATTGATGGGAGGAAGGGAGATAGTAGTATATATTAGATGTTAAACTTAATTCCTGCCGTTTTTCGTCTCCAAAATTGATTTGTTTCGAAGGGAAGATGAATGAATACCTTAATCAAAGTAATTTCCTCTATTTTCTACTTTATTACTAATTAATAATACTTTATTAATAATACTTTGATTAAGGTATTTCCCTTCGAAACAAGTCAATTTTGGAGACGAAAAACGGCAGGAATTAAGTTTAATACCTAATATATGTACCAAGGTTTTTATTTGGATCTATATGTATCAACGGATAAGAAACGAACATGGTACCGTTCGGAAAGGATTAAATATAGCATAGTATTATTTTTATACAAAAAACTAAATATTTAAATAGGTAAATCTATATTTGTATGTAGTATAGTATATTATTTTAACACGGAAAACTAGTCATACACATATTGAAGTATTATTTTTTACACACTTGGATTTGCAATGTAATAAGAAAATAATATTATTTGATTTAATGTCTTTTCCGTAAAATTATATTCTTATATCTAAGTTAGCAGTGTATGCACATCTACCAATTTACTAACAATAAATTAATTCTGCATGGATTAAAAAAAATACCTATGTATTTACATGCCTGCCGCTCATCCGAAAATTTTTAACGAGTTGTAATTTTATAGGTAGATTGGCCCAAAAGGCTTTCGTTACTTGAATTATAGTACATATCATCACCTCATTCGTTAAAGTTGCAGCAGTCGTCACTTCCAAGGTCGATTTATAGTCCACCGTTCCTATCAAGATTTCATTGTCCATGATGTCGGTCTCCATGGTCGAGGGCCAAGCGGTCGAGTAGGTGGCGACAGATGAGTCCTCCTCGAGATCGATCGTACTGGTGCTAATCCGTTCCTCGACCACTCTGTGACCTCGTCCTTCGACGGACGGATTCGTAGATTGATCAATCGCGGGCTGAACAATTAATGACAGGCTCTCGTACCGTAAATCGATTAGAATTTCTTCATAAAAGAATCTTTCTTTCTTGTAAAATTCTATTTGCGCTTTAAAGTCCACTCGTAATTCGATCAGCCGAGTCAATTTAATGATTTTGTCTAGCTGGCGTTTAATCGGGTAAAAATTGAGTTTCAGTAAACTAAAAACTTAATTTTTTTCAATATTGGAGTACTATCTAGTCATTGGTAATGCAAAGTAGACGCGTTATAAACTATTTAATTAAAAAACTCTAAAAACAGATGTTAAGAGTAAGTTTATACAAATATCTAGTAAAAAACGTCTAATAATATATAATTTTAATATCTATAAATGTATGACAATGTTGGAAGTATCATTAAAAGTATTGTCAAACCGTATTTTTTTAAGAGTACTCTTTTTAAAATTGTAAAACTTCTGGTCATTAATTAAAATTTTACATTCATAAAATTATGTTAATAAGAATTATCAATAAAAATGATTCTAGAAACCTTATTTTATAAATATCTATATATTTAATGCAAGAAAAATTATATATTTCTTTCTTTCGCCCCCGAATCATTATTTTTCTTTAAAAAGTATGTATATATACGTACTTTTTTCTTGTAATTTGGGTATGGTAACCATAGCTGGAAGTGAATAAAGAGGTAAAAATTTCTTTTCAATTTTTTTGAGATAGAAAAATAAAAGATTTTTAATTTATTAATTTAAAACGCATAAAAATTGTTATATGGCTAAGAAGTATAGATTGTACAAACAATTTTTATAAAATTTGTTACACATGCAAAGAATATTAATGCGCGATTGATGCGCCCATTCAAGAATCCAAGTGACGAATCTCCCGAATTCGCCACAGTTGTTTCGATTGTCTGAGTAGATTTCCGTGTATCTCGCGAGATTCGAATTCTCTATAAGTGGTATTCTGTACTAACGACGTTGCCCATTAATAATAACGCAACATATCCATAATAGATACGTCGTCGCCCGATCGGAAACTCGTATCGTGCTACGTGATCCAATAAGGTATGCTTCATTCCAAATTCCTGAACTAAGTCGAATGTCTAACGCGTTTATAATCAATGTTTCGGGTAGATTTCATTGATTAAATTCCACCGACTACATAAATCACCTCCCCTTAACTTCGATCCCATGAGCATGTTCCTACTATTTGGTAACTTTGGGATTTAGTAAGCTTATTTAGACCAGTTAGAGCTATTTAGCAGAATTCGCCAAATAGGCGATGTGATAATTTATGCTTCTACTTAAAAGATAAAGCAAAAAGAAGAAGAGAAAACGTACGAAAAAGTTGGTCTCCTTGCGGAACTTAGCATAATCCTTGCTGACGAAGGCGTAGGATGCGTAGTTTTGGGTGGCCTTTACTTCGATGCTGCCGCCTTAAACGTTTAATTCCTTAGTTTTTTTATTAGCATTCAAGAAATAATATTTATACGTGTATATGTAAACGTTAATTAAGCTCGCGAAAAAGTGTTATTTGTAGGACAAATCCAACCCGGTTTGTGTTTTCCTTATTAAGAATACGTCCGTATAAAAGAAAGTACGACCGACGTACAGTGGATCACAGAAAGGTTGCAACACTTTTTTATCTACGTTTCTGAACTCAGCCTTGTTCATAGAACGATTGAACGTGAGTGGTTAGATCCATAAGTAAGAGAACCAATCGCTTCGATGAGCAAATTACTTCTGAAACCCATCGAAAAAAAGTGTTGTAACCTATCTGTGTGACCTACTGTTTATTAATTATAATGAACAACTTTAATTAAAAGTAAAAATCGTAGAGATGTCGGATTCATATTGACAGTTCTGCACATCAACTATACTATCGCAATGAATTTTAATTAGCAACGAATCTGTATAATACGCTCTACAGCTACCTGGCTTATTAAATTCGATTCTCTTTTCGTGCCGAATTTAAATGATAATACATACCTCGTTTTCAATTATTCTCTCTTCATTATTAAAGTATACAAAATACAGAAATGAAATATTAAGGGGATTAGCGCAGCAAATACCATATGGAATAGATATTTCACATTGATCTAATGAATTATGACTAAGAATATATATACAGGAGCAATGTCCAAACGAGTTGCGTAATCCGAAAACGAAGTATTCATTAAAATAGTATAAAATCAAACTTTATCATTTTTTTTTTAACTAAATGCAGAAATATTAGCAACATTTGTTAGGGAATAAAAATATGCTTTTAAGTCGATATTTGCAGGTTATTGGCCGATTTTTGTTCGGTACACGCATTCTATCTGCCGCGATATTAATATCGATGGCTATCACGTTCACAGAGCTGCCATATTGACTGTATCGAATAAACGCTCTCGCGCGGAAATTAAATCCCCTTTTAATTCACAGATGTTTCTCGCTTCCAAGAATCGACGTGTTTAATTTGCTTACGCGCTCGCAAAGCCGAGTAAAATATTTTATTTTCCTTTCACAAGCTCGGGAATGCCGGATAAAATATTTCCAAATCCCAAAACGAGACGCTGTTTGTTGACGACGGCATTTATTATTTCCTCACATCGGCATCTATCAAATAAATATTTTCGCTTTCGGTAAAATATTTTTCACCGAGCCTTAACCGAGTAACCGAGCGAGATTCAATTTAGCATCGGAGGCTCGCTACGACGATCGACCTCTTTTACCATTCAACGTAAAAATATTTGGAAAACACACGTATGAAAGGAAAAAGATTCAATTTTCTCTTATGAATTATGAAAGGCACGAAGCATTCTGATTTAAGTATTTTAATAAGAAAAATATAGCTAAATATAAAAAATAAAAAATCTAAAAAGAATCAAGGAACCTAAAGAATTAAATTCGTAAAAATTAAAAAAGTCCGATAGAAACAGAAATTACACTTTCAAAAAAATCACAATTTAAATAAATTATTTTCATTTTAATTAAACAATTTTTAAACTATAATATTGTTTTCGTTCTTATTTATTCTCTTTTATTTCTATGTATTTTATATATTTTTTAATGAAAAGTCTACTAATATTACAAGAAGCATCGTGAAGTTAATAGAATTTAAAGAAAATCGAGACAACTAAAGAATTAAATTAGTGAAAGTTAAAAAATCCTAATAAAAAGTACGCAGGTCCGGAAATTGCATTTTAAGAACGCAGTGAGAGCGCACGCATCGATGAAAAATTATTTTCATTCTAATTAAATATTTTTTTAACTATAATTTGTTTGTTTTTGTTTTTATTCTGTTTTATTTCTTCCATTATGCGTCCTTTTTCTAAAAACGCCTACTAATATTACAAGAAGCATCACGACTTTAATAGACTTGTATTTCAATATTTTTCAGTATTGCGTTTTTTCCCCCGATATTTAATAATGGTCTGAAAATGAAAGGCAATATTCCTGACCAAGGAATTTCGCAATTAATTCAATGGAAAACACAAGCCGGGCGTGAATTGGGCCGGGTGGATCGTAAGCATGGGACAGTCCCGATGTGAATTTGCGTGAAACTCACTGCAATTGTAGGTGGATGGACAGCATTGTCCTTCTCGAACGATCGGGCTGCAGCCTTGAAGAGGTGGGGCACACGCAAGCGGAACGCACCGTATGGCGCCCATCGCGCAGAAACAATTGTCGCATGTGGCCTTCCACTCGATGTCGCGAACCATCTCGCCCTCGACATAAGTGCGCTCGCCCACGCGACATCCTGGACAATCATGTGCCGTGAGAGTCGTGAGAATGCGAGTGTGGAAACTCGGCCCTCGCGTCATTTCTTCCGCCGCGCCGCTTGCGCAGAAAATAACGGATGGCGCGGATGTCCGGATATTCGAGGCCCGAATATTCAGACATTCCGTCCAGATTTCTGGAACTTCGATAGCGTGAAGAAGAAAACATACAGGAAGAACGATTTTTGTTAAAAGTTCTAACATTTTACTGAACAGATCTGAAAATAATTTTGTTGAACTATCAACATAATTATGCTGGAAACTAAGAAATGAAGAGCAATGCTGCAAAAAATTTTGATATTCTAGTAACCAGTTTGATTTTCCAACAAAATTATTTTGATGGTCCGATCAAATTATTTTCAGATATTTACGTATACGTGGTATAATTTTAAATCGTTTAGCAAAATTGTATTCTTTCCGTGCAGGAATATGGCAAAGGGTTGCATATCATGTCAAGTTCAGCATTCAAATCTTAAGTAAAAATATAATAATCCGTAAAATTTTAATCGTTGGTTTTAGTCTCAGTTTTGATTCTAGCACTTCATAGAAATATATATAACTATATAATGGATCACATATTTTTTTATATTTTCCTACTAGAGGTTTTAGCTTGTTTGAGTGGAGCTACATGCTCTGAAGGAGCATAACGTCGCTCTTTTGATGGCGTCGTCGTGTTAGCTCATAGTAGTCTCGTCCTGACAAGTAGTGACCTCGAGGATATTTGTCCATCCGGGAGAATTAACGAGTCGCCGTGGTTCGAATCGTTATTTACCAACTTCATGGTCAGTCATCGCGACGGCAAGGCCACAACACCATCTGACGGGAGGGGTGATTTCCGGTAGTGCCCGTTAAAATTAAGCCATCCCCGAATGTCCCGGCAGCCAGTGACAGCCGTGGCATCGTCGTAGCGACCGAGACTTAAACCCAGCTTAAATTTAAGCGGCCGCGGTGAAACTGAGCGTTAAATGAACGGCAACCTCGGCTATCCGAAACGGCGACTCGTAGTTTCCCTCCGGAGCAAAGTGTCGGGAGGTACCTACTACGACTTCTTTATCACGTTACATGTTTCTCTATATCTGTCGGACCCTATAACCAGAAAATTCAGAGACGATTCCTTCGGTGCTCGCCCTTGGGGATATCGGGATATCGATCGCTCTCGTGTACAGAATGTAACAAAGTCGCGCGTTTTTCTCTGAATCGCAAATATCAATAGAATTAAAAGAAAGTATTGAGAGCTTCGAGATATGAGTTAACTATTTTTTTTTAATGATTTAAAATTAGGTATAATAAATAAGGAAAATCTAATCCGAGGTTTGTTTAAATTAGACTTTACTATTAAAACAATTTAGAAAAAAATCTTCAGAATCTTAATTTTCTTAAATTATTATGCACATTATAAAAATATTTTATATTTGTGTTAAAATTCGTTCTTATTGTAAACATTTTTGTGTTGAATTTTTAATATATATCCCAGTTTTAATTTTACACTTCGATAATGTGATTATTATTTAAATATTTTATATTAAATCGATATTTCCTAGTGTTTAGTAAACTAGATTAAATAAACGAATAACATAAAAATATTAGATGTAATTTCGAAATGTAAATTCCATTTGGAAAATATGGTTTTGTTGAAATATCTAATCTAGATATAGATCTGAAAATAATTTTGTTGTAACATCAAAATAATTATATAGAACTCTCAAACTAGTTACTAGAATGTCAAAACTTTTTGGAGCATTGCTCATCACGCTTGAGATTCCCACGTAATTATTTTGACGGTTCAATAAAATTAGTTTCAGATCTGTATTTAGCTAAATTTTAGATATTTCAACAAAATCATTCTTTTCATGATAAGATAAATAAATAAAAATGGACATATTTTCATTTAACATATTATAAACGTTAATTTGACTGAAGAAATATGTTTTCACAATGTGTTTCTAAAATTATGTCAAAATATAACTTTTACGTATATTAATCTTTTACATAATATTTGTGTTACATCTTAACATATTCATTTCATGTTAAATTAATTCAAGAAATTAGTGGACCGTTTGGGACATGTAAAATATAGAAATACTAATTTTTTAACTGTACATTCCGGCTGTATATATATATATATATATATATATATGTTTTAAATTAAATACATTAAGAGATCAAAGCGGTGAAGTTGTCAAAAATTTGCTAACCAAGATCCCCTATTAAGAAATATCTTTAAAATACCGTGCAATTGCTTTAAAATATTTGTATATGTTACTTTAAATAGTACATCGTTACGGTATTTTCTTGTAACTTACAGTTTAAACCACCGGGCGATGAGACCGAGCATTAAATGAACCTCGTCGGCTATCTGAAGGTAGAATCCTTGTGGAGTAAGTGTCGCAAGGTGATATAACGTCAGCAGTAACTCTTCGTTATTAAGTTACACATTTCATCACAACTTTTGAGAGCGTGCTTCGGAGAGCTTTAGTCGCGCGGCGGTAAATTTTGGAATAATCCCTAATAGTCCCGATTTTCTTCAAGTTTTCTACTCACACGAGCGAACTTTAATAAGTTCCTTGCTCATACACGATGCCAATGTATGTAAAACAATCTCTGTTTGTTCACTGTATCACGTTTATCATGTTACGCTATCTCTATTAGCGTTCAATTTGTATAAGTTTTATCTTAAAAGAACTTCGTTCATTCTTACGCAGAATGAAACCTCTGATTTAATAGGAAGTTGGAAGATACTCTGGTAGAAATGTATGCAGTTTTCCTAGACGTCTATTCAGTTACTATCTAATATTCTCATTAATTGTGCCAATACTGAGTAGGAAATGGACAAGAACTTGATAGAATTTTATTCTGTCCATTTCACGAGCAGTTG
>NW_017299970.1:230389-238714 GCF_001594075.2 Trachymyrmex cornetzi
CAGCAAGAATGGGGCGCGTACAGCGGGGTGCATCCCGGTAGAGGCAGCAGGCACTTGGGTCGGAGGCATCTCCTTGTACCGGATATGCAGTAGCAGTACTCGCACCGCCGCGAGCCCATCATCGCCGACCCTGAGCCATATTGAATTCCATCGTGCAGACATCCTAATACATTTGAAATTTATTTTGACGCTTTCCCCATTTTAGTTTAATTAACTCAGAATAGCCACCTTTTTTTTTATTATGTAAATGATCACTTGAAGTGATTTTTATACCTAATTAAAGAATTACTATCATTAATTACCTATATATTGTATATTATTGTGATTGTTCTGTAATTTATTAGTAGAGTAGAGGGAGGCTAGTTAGAGCATAGGATCAAGTTGGAACATGCAAATATCTTAGTAACCGAAACCTTAGCAACGCATATAGACATGTCTATGCTTGTATAAGACAGTATAGAGGCTACTGAGCTATACATTAATTTATGCTTTCACTGTTAACGACCGAATACATGCGCTTTTTTATTTTCATGCATCAAAAGTAAAATTATTAGGATTTTTTTTTACGTAGTAATTAAAGTAATTATATATATATATATGTGTGTGTGTTATAAAAACTAAATATATTATTCCGACATAAACTATTAGTACACTTTTTAACTTTAATATTTAAGTTACTATAGTTACTTCACTAGTATATGTATATTCCTATAATATACTGGTTATTGTACCTCTTTTCGATGAAACATTTGTTATTATCTTTCCATTATGACGTAAGATTTGTTATTATTTTTTGTCCACTATTTATGGATATTGTTTCATCTAACGTCGTCTGTTTGTTTCAAAGAGAACTGGAAGATCTATATACAATAGTTAATCTTTAATTGCAATCGAGCACTGAATGGAGTTTTTGGAATTTACGTTAAATTGCTCTCGTTAAGATCGTTTCTGTCCGTGAGATAGTACGTGAGCTTCGTCGAACTTCAGCGAAGTTTCTTGGCTCTCGATAATTTATTTAACAATGCTTTCAAGAACGATACAAGCTTTATATATTTATAAAGTAACGTAAAAGGTTGTTGTTTCAAGAGAAAATACAACCGACGAATGCTATTGCGTTTTAATATTTAATATATTTAATTCTGTTGCTTCTCAACTCGGAATTTTAGTTTCATAAATAGATTTAGTAAACTTCACAGCTTTCAAGAGATACGCTTAAATTAATTCACTTATATGAATAAAAATAGTATGTTGATGTTAAATAAAAAACTCAACAGCTTTTAGTTAATATAAATAGTAACCTTTTTATCATTATAAAAGTAAATATTGAAGCCATTTGCAATTAAATTAATTATATAATATCGATAAATTAATTAATATATATATATATTTTATGTATTTTATAGAATTTTATTTTATTATTGCAAATGAAAATAATATTACGGTAAAATGTTACGGTACTAACCAATGTTGTATCACGTAAAAATGAAAAAATGTACTAGCATAAACTTTGCAGTAACAAAAAAATCCTGAATTAATTTAAAATTACGTTCGTTTCAGCAGTAACGAGCCATCTTAACCCCTTCTGTGTTATGCCCGAGTTTAGCCGAGTGTTCTACCTTCTTCAATTTATTTACCCAAGTTTACTCGAGTGTAACGAGGCTCATTTATTTACCACAGAGGTAGTCCAGACGCTCTTTTCAGAGAGAAGGAGTTAGAATGGAAATTATTAAAAATAATAGCGCCCCTGCTAATTTAATTCAGAGTACAGTCGCAATATTAGCAATATATAATACTGTCACTTGAGAAGAGAAAACGAATTAATTTTTCTACATTTAAGTAACTGTATTGAAAATTATAAATTACTTACTATAACAAAATATGTCATATTGACGTCATATTGTCATTTTATCGGATAGGTGCAGCGCAACGTAAGAAAGACGATTATTTGTACAATATAGCGATACATTACTGGGAAGAACAAATAACAAAGTATAAAATCAACAAAATAGAAATACCTTCCGTACGTGAGTGCTGAGCATGCTTCTCCTCAGCTTCTATGTTCGTTTGTACACTGGCTCTCCGCAACATATTCTCAACGTCGCCTGTACATAAGTCAGATAATAAATTTAAACCCTAGCCACGATTAACTCTTTAATCTGCTTTATCATGAAAACAAAACTTTTATGCGTTTTAGACAAACTTTGTAAAAAGGATCAAGAGCGTGCGGATACAGCTGACACCTTTTCCCTAACCAAGAATAATAATTGTATAATAATTATATACTTATATATTGAACAATTAAATTAGAGCTTATACAAAATTTATACAAAAATTATTTTAAAAAGATACTTGGTATTGTTTTCATAATTTCCCAGGTTGTGTTCAGAAAGATTTTTCGATTCTACACAGATTGGAAAAATTGTGTTAAATTTAATTTATCCATCCAAATTTTTATATTGATTTAATATAATATGAATATGTTAGGATATAAAACAAATATTATGTAAAAAAATTAACATAAAAACACAACACTAACGTAATTTGTAAACAAATTGTAAAAAGCATACATTTTCAGTAAAATGAATATTTATATTCAATTAACACATTTGTTTTATTTACGTTTTAAAATACATTTTATTTATACGTTAATTGTTCACTTATTCATAAATCGAGGAGGTAATCACTAGCTGAAATATTGTCCCACAGATTACATAATTTCATCTGATTACAAATAATTTTTTTCACTACTATGAAGTAATTTGGTAAAATATACGATTTTATTTAATGTTATACAATTATTTCTCGTGGTTGTATATGTAATTATCGGATTATACATAGAGATTTTATATAAATTTTATAACGATTTCTGTCCCACGATTACATTAAGTGGTTACCCCCTCGTCATAAATTATGTTATTTTAGTCCTAATAAATGTCAAATATCAATTTAATACAAGTTAAAATAACACAATTACATTATACTAAATTAACACTTGGAAAATTCAACACAAAATTTTTAACAAGAACCTGTTTTAATACAAATACAAATATTGTTTACTGTGTATTGCCGTCTACAATCGAATTCTATCGATAAGATATTGATTGATCTAAGGGATATCACCGTACTAACGTGATTCGCCGCATACCATCTCGGCGCAACATACGTTCTCGGCCGGCGAACGAACATGACAACCGGGTGGTGGTGGATTCGGCAATCGCGGGCACACTCGGAGCCGGCATCTCAATGCACCTTCGGTGCACCAGCACTGCAGGCAGGGCTCGGACGTACTCACAGCCGTTCCTTCCTGATATCGGCGACCCTCGTATCTACATCCTGCAATCGCGAGTAAATTTCTCGTTACGTAACAAAACTTTAATTATAGTGTCCGACCGGGTTATCGAAACTTGCAGAAGTATACACGATGTCTCGCACGGTGCAATAACGTGCCCGGAATTTTCGAGTGTTACGCTTCCAAGAGAACATATACGTTCGTATGAAGTAAAAATTATAATTATTTTATAACAATTTTTCTACCCGCTTTCTACAAATATACATATATGTGTGTGTATATGTATATATATAATATATAATTATACACATGTACAAAGAATTTTTTTTCTCTTCTTTTTATATATTTTACTTTATGTTTCTATACATTGCTTTGTTTTAATAAATATCAAATTTTTGTGCAAATTTTGAATTTCGAAGAATAACGAATAAACGATCTAAAATATACTGTTTTATCGGCAAAACTTAGCGATAAATAGTAATGATGAAGTCACACGGATTTAAATATCTATGAATATCCGTACAAAAAATAATAGACACAATTACAATGCAGTTTTATTTGTCGCTGCTCGTGTATAAGTAGGTATAAATTTGACTTGGTAATAATATAGGATCAATTTGATTGAATTTTTTGTCCGATTTATTCTTGGCATCTTGGTGGTCAATTCTTGATGTAATATACTGCACAATTCGAGAGAGGATGTACAGCGATTCGCAATATACTCTCTATCAACATAGACAAAGTAACGCTTGGTGAGTGTGCCACAAGCGTACGGCAAGGCCCCAATTAATAAAATCCAATTAGTAGTTAATTAACGCCCGCGAAACTTTCGCGCGCGACGCGAGCGCAGTCGCCGAAAGTTACATTGGCGACAGCTAAAACAATTACCGGAAGACCATAATCGCATAGCCGAAGACACGCGTTTAACTTTTCAGTAGAGAGCATCGTCTCTGAAGAAAACTTTTCAGAAAGAGAATTCAGAAAGTTACTTAAACGCATATACTTCAATCTTATCGCCAAAGTATCAAAAGTATGCGGATGCGTTTTAACTTTTAAATCGGATATGATTTTTCCTGAGATTTTTTTGTGATTGAGAAACAGAGATTTGAAAAAGTCTACTTGAAGAGTAAAAATTTCTTTTAATGAAACTTGTTATACTGATTGACACAAAAAAATTACAGAATGCAAAGGAAACACTTTACTTTTCTATTGTTATAATTTAGATAATGTGAACAATAGAACATTTTCAATTACAGAGAGATTTTAGTTGTGACGATCTAGCCTGATCGAAACGAAGCGTGTGGAAAATGTTGAAAGGCTCTACTCCAATTCCGAACGCGTACGCCAAAACGTCGAAAAAATCGCTACAACACGGACTTAAGCTGCGGAAATATTTGCACGCTCGGCTGTGAGCGACATCGGTCCTTCCGAAAATGGAATTTTCAATATAAATTCCGCGTACACCTCGCAATGAAGGTACCCGAGGGCTTTTGGTCAGGATTGACACTGATTTCATCCTGTGATATCGAGTAGCTAGAAAGCGATGTTAAAACGAGCGACATTTAATCTACAGGACTTTCCGGGAAGGAGGACAGACGGATATGTTTTGTGCAATCGATTAACTTGAAACACGTTCGTAGAATATGATAGCCACTTATGAGAGTGATTCGCTGGAAATTTACGAGAGCATAGTAGAACCCAAAATTGCTATCATCGACCGAGACTGTTCTTGAAAACTTGAATTACTATCGTGATACTCTTTTGCATATGCACCTTCGTCGTGTCTGAATTGTTGTAAAGTCTATTATACATCTCTTTTAAAGGAAAAGATTACAGGCAAAGAGCTAATGTACGAGATAAGAATATAAAATACTTTTTTAATACAAAATTAAAGATTAAAAAAAATTGAACTTTAAACAAATAAATTTAACAAATAATAAAACAAATGCCAATTTGAGCCAAACACTGGTTATTATGTGTATTTTAATATATATATCATTTATTAAAATTGAATCTAAAACGTAAATTTTTTGACCTACGGTCAAGCTCCTCTTCAGTACAAAAATATATATATATTAATAAAATTAAGCAGTAATAGTGTATACAATTATAAACCATTAACAAATAAAATATACAAAAGCTATGGTGGTGATATCCGAGTTAATCTTGGTCATCTAATTACCAAGTCAACTAAAAAGATAAAAATTTTATGTTTTAAAGATTTTGTGTTTTAAAAAACGACCTACAGTAACGGTTATAAAAATTAAATTACTTTAAAAAATTGACGTAAAATTATACATAGAATGGTAAAAAAATTCACATGACTAACAAGGTTGACCTGTATCTATCAGATTCCTTGTACATGCTCCATTAAACTGTTCAATTTACTATATCACACAAATATGATTAAATTAAAAAACTTTTAATAAACTAATATGAATAGCATTCCAAACTGAACTAGATCACGTACATGAATCGAAACTTAAGAATATTCAAATAAATTAAATATAACACAAATGAGCGAAAAAAATTGGTTACAGCGGATCTATAGTGCTTAATATAAAAAAATTGTATCATCATAAAATATTAGATAACAGTCTTGATTCTTGAAAGGTTTTGAATGTTATAATAATATCTTGGTTCGCGCGACGATTTCAAAGTCAATTTGCGTTTGAGGACATTAACAATAAGTAAGTATCATACTCCGACAGAGTCTGCTATTATTCCGCCGTTAAAACGTACGCATTGCGAATGCAGCAAGAACAAGAAACGTGTCTAATAACCAACTCCTCCGTCCTCTCGCTTACATATTGGCGTCCTTACTCTCTCTCTCTCTCTCTCTCTCTCTCTCTCTCTCTCTCACTCGTCGTAGCTCTCAAGCAGTATAACGCGATGGATGCAGCGGCAATGTTAGAGCCGTCATTAGTCCCGGGAACGTAAGTACGGCACCGCCGAGGGTCGCGGTAGTAAAGGACACTTCAGGCTTGGCCAGAGGAGCTCGCGCCAAGAGAGAAACAAGCCAAGTTAGTTAATGGCGCAAAACCGGAAGTCCTCCCCGTCCGCGCCGGTGCGCCGGAGAGGAGGACGCCTAGCTCTCTCGCCGGGAGGATTTTAATCCCGCTACATTGGACAAGGAGATCCTGCAGCGTGAAGATTTTGTTACGAGCACTTCTCAGTGAACGTGAGCGTCGTTCCGCCAGGACGACGCGACGTGCAGAAGCGACTGTAAGCCGCCCTTGCTTGCGAGCGGGTGTGTGCGAGTTTCTGCAGATTTCATTAGCGCACGGCGTACTCGTATCCGTGACGTCCGTTAAGATACAGGTTGACATATACGTACATTAGCACCGTTAACTGTTATTATCTTGTTTCCTGCTAATGGAAAGTATTACTAGACATATGAAATGATTAATTAAAAATTATGAGGGAGTAAAAGAAGTAATTCGTCAGTGCTCATTCGCTTTTAATCTCTTTCATTTTATAATTTACAATTTAACTCTCGACTATACCAAAGAGTTATTTGGACTCGAAGCGAAAATTTTAGACGGTTGGTACAGTCTGATTGGTACTACGAAGTTCTAAATTGTAAATAAAAAAAACTTTAAATCTTTTTCTATCAATTGCCGTAAGATGGAGGATTTACTTGCGTTGTGTACTTTAAACAGGATATTGTAAAACTTGGATACAGTTTTCATAGCTGAGTTAAGAGTTAAAGAATAAAACTACTATACTATATATATATATATATATGCAATTGACTTAAAATATTAGACTCATTAATTATTATTTAAAGTTCTAACTTAAAAATTGATTTATATCATTTGTTGTAAATTATTCTTTGTTTCAAGAATCCTATAAACTTATATGTAATGCCAATAACTAATAGATATACAGATAAAAGAATTCCAGATAAATAAAAAAAATATAAAAGACCAAATTTTTAGCTAAGACTGCAAATTTCTATATTAAATGGCTATTCCAATTTTATTTTCTTATAATTTTGAAAGTGTCTTCAGAGTGTTAATACGAAGAATGTAAATTATCTTTTATTGAAGCTCTCGTTTTCGTAATTTTACATAAGTAACTTGAAGATACATAATATTTTTAATCGTTTGCGTTTCCAAGGGAATGTTCGTCCATTCTGGAATGCAAGGAAAAATCATGAGAGTCACCGCATTATTATATCGTTGCATCTCATTGCCAAGTCGGCACTCACTGCCAAGTGCAACGTGCACGTGCGATGATGCGCCGCCGGCCGATCATACCTGCGGTATGAATGGAGCGAACTCTGGCCTTAGCTTCCCATCCACACTCTCTCTCCCGCGAATCCCTTCGTCCGACTACACGTCCCGATCGTCCCCGGATGGAATAACACAAGCTGTAACGTATAACCGTTACACACACGCACGTACGCACTCTATCCACTGCACGCAACGAACAAGAGACGTAGGCGAGAGAATTGACAACGACGTCGCGGAGGCTGCTGATAGTGGTACCGAATAACCTTTGTTTCAGTTGGAAGGTCAATGTCTGACTTAGCGATAAATTTTCATAATTCTAACACTTAGACACAAGGAAAGAATGATTTTTCTGAGGCATCTAAACATTCATTTACGTACAGATGTGAAAACAATTTTGTTGGACTATCAAAATAATTATGTATGCAACTCAAGCATAATGAGCAATACTGTAAAAGTTTTGACATTCTAAGACAGCTTGAGCGTTTTACATAATTATTTTGATAGTCCGACAAAATTATTTTCAGATTTGTACAAAGATACTTTAGGAAAACCGTTCTTTCCGTGTATCTTTCGATGAAATTTTAGATGAGCTTAGCTTTCGTTACTCTTCTTAAAATAAATACTAACTATTCTCAAAATAAAAATGTATAGAACAAAAAACTGAATTTTCGAAAGTCACTCATCTTCTATGAACAATTAGTGTAGTTGATGAGCGCGTTTAATTATTCTCCTCTTTTTTATATTAATAGAAATTAAGCAACGTTTTCAAAAAATAACTTTTTATCGTAAAAAAAAAAT
>NW_017299970.1:239232-275231 GCF_001594075.2 Trachymyrmex cornetzi
GATATTATGAATAACATTTTTTTCAGTGTATGTTTGACAACGATCGACGATATTTGTCGGAAATAATGCCGGAAGACTTAGCGGCCGCTTTTATCCAATTGCTCGTTCTTGAGAACCGTAGCGGATGTACTCGGTGTGCTTGCGCAGCAGCTTCTATTTGCTACAACCGCGCGGCTGGACATTTATTTATTTGCCGAACCTCTTCGGAAAGTGCTACGGAGAGGACTACTGCACGACGCGGATAAGTAATTGTGATCAGAACAAAAGTTGATAGCTCTTCAATATTTTTTATTTCTCTCGAATTAATTGTTAAACTAACTCTCTAAAGTACAAGTTACAACGGAAAGATACGAAAGGTACGTTTTAGCGATAGCTCGACTATCTCGTGCGAGAGTTTGACGCAAAGTAAAGAAACCGAGTGATCGATGTCTGACTACATTGTGTCATTATCTACTTACTGTGTACTACTACTCTTTATGTGAAAGTACACAAATGTTTCATTATGCAATTAAAATGACAGTCACAATCACCAGTTATTCAAACATAAAATTAAATAATATATAAAATTATAATAGTTATTAATACTCGACTACCATCCCATAGCAGAATAATATGACAAAAGATCACAATAATGTTAAAGCGACGTTAAAATGTAACTTATCGAAAAATGACTTTTAATAATCATTTTGGAGTCATTTTGACGTCACATTTTGATGACATTTTGTTCTGCTTGAGATGTCTCATATTTGGATGACACGTAAAATTCGCAAAAGTCCTATCATTCATTTGGATGACGATTTTATTTATCCGAATAAAAATAATTTTACTACGTGTTTAACACATTAAAGAAATAATATAAATTATATTAAGACATTAAGAAAGCAATAAAGTATTAAAATAGTACACTATATTTATAAACTCAATATCGAAATTAGCTTAAAAGTTAGAGTATTAAGATGCAAATTAATAATAAAATATATAAAAAAGATGTATGAAATTTTCAAAACGCGATATTTCTCTTTTGTCTTTATAATCAAATCGATTTTAACAACGGTGTTGATATCACGACAAGTTAAATAACGCTTGTTTTGATAGGCAATGCAATTGATTTTACGCTATCGTTGTAAAACTGATCGTTCGGATCATGTGTTCTTGATAAAGTCGCGTGCGACATCGAACAGACGACTAAACGCCGCGGGTCTCGCACATAAAGTCTACGGATCTCTCGTGTACCGCAAACAGATCGGATCGCTACGCTTGCAATCCTGTTCTTTCGAAATGTCGCGCGAACGAAATTGGTCGATTGGCTTCTGAATCGCGTCGATCTCCACCGGGTCCGCGTTTGGGACACACTGATAAATCGGATTCTCCCTGCTACTGATAAATCAGCTCGTGCACGACGATAAATTCGCGGTGGATCGACGTATCGCGGGTAAATATCGCGTGATCGCGTCCAATTAATAACCGTGCACCTGAGATTCTTTAAAATGGATACCGTGTATTTTAATGACGACAAATATGGAAAATTATGTATTTTTTTGAACCTACATTAGATCGTACGTGATGCCGAAATTAATCTTTTTATATTATAAAAGATATAGTGTAAAGAATGTTTATAATTTTGTAGTTCAAACTGATAATATAAAACACGTTCCCGTATAACATAAAATAAAATAGTAATTTTTTAAATTTAAGTTTCATCAGAAGCACTAAATCAATATATTTGTTTTAATTCATCATAGGTAGATATTTAAATTTACAATAATGATTTTTATTCGAGAATTTCAATTTAAATTGCATCTACCATGAGAAATATTTATTTTAAAAATATATAAAAGGCAAATAAATTGTCAATAAAAATTGATGTTATATATATTTTAAAAATATTTTTAATCACCATATCAATATTTAAAACATACATATGCATAAATAATGTTTTTTGTAAATATAATAAAAGTTTATATAAATCTCTATATTTTTTATTTAATTCTAAAATGTTAAGTTTCACACAGACAAGATGCGTTACTGCCGATTTGACCGCGATTACAATCGCAATTCTATCCCAAAAAATACAATGATTCATTTGAGAAAGAAATCGACGGAGGTGGGGAAATTTACGAACTCCAAAGCAAACATCTTCCGTAAACGATTATCCCGTTGAGTCACGATCGCAAATAGCGACTCAAGAAGGGATACACCAACGGCGATTCTCTTCCTTTTTTTTTCATTTGACGGTACGACCTCCCTGATAAAAGACCTTGGCCTTATAGGAAGTCGAGGAGGTTGTCCGAAAAGGCGAAAGGCGGTGGATCAAGCAGGAAGAAAAAGATCGGCACAGGGAGAGAGGAGAGATGAGCCGCGGCCGACCAAGACTTTTGACTTGAAACCACCTGGCAATCGGATACAGAGATTCTCACCGGCGAGAGGGCTTTCGAGTAGTTAAGTAAAAGAGCAACCTATAATTAACGAATTCGCGATATGTACATGCGAGTGAACGAACGTACCACCTCTGCGATGAAACTGTATTGCCTGTTACCACAATTTAATTCGAAACTTTTTTCCTTCATCTCTTATTTTTCTTCTCTTTATTTCTCTCTCTCTCTCTCTCTCTCTCTCTCTCTCTCTCTCTCTCTCTCTCAGTCCCTTCGGGCATCTGCACAAAATATAATAATTTTTGACCTTATTTCAAATATTTCAGTATGCAATGTGTATGAGAGGTATTTAATTTATAAAGTGTAATTAAACACGTAAAATATTTGGGTAATAATAGTAAAATAATAGTTGAAATGTTTATAGTACTAATAATTATATGTCTTTTTTTTAACAATAAATAGACAAATGAAAGTAATAGAGAATTAGTGAACAAAAACTGCGTAAGAATTATATAAACCAATAAATAATTTATGATGCAATTACATAATTAAATTCAACCGTTTTGGCTCATTTTTTAGCCATCTTCAGCAATATAATCTATCTAATACAGGGTGGGCCATCTATTGGTACGATTTTTAAAAATGCGATCAAATGAGCATACATTGATATTTTTTATTAATTTTTTTTAGAGGGAGAGTAGCTCTTTTCATAGTGTTAGGCGAATAAGTAACTTTTCAAATCAAAGTAATCCACGCTAATTGGTGTGCCCGAGTTCGAATTGCATCTAATGCCTCAAAATAGTAGATGAATAATTCAAAGAATTAAAATAAAATGTACAGAACTGTTTATAAAAAATTAAAAAAGATTTGTGAACTCTATTAACTGTTAAACCTTTTTAAATATTATTTTTATAAATATTAATTATATTTATATAATTATATAAACTATGTAATTCCCTTTGATAACGGCTTATAATTTATCTGGTTAGTGGTAAAAATTCTTTTTGTAAAGAATTCCTTTACAGAATTACATTTAAGATATTTCGGAATTGTTGACTTCATTGACTTTCTGCTTTAATTTTTAAAGCTTAAAATATATTATGAACAATTTATACAGCATAAATCGGCTTTTAAAACATTTGCATTGTATTTTGTTTTTGTTAACTATATTTGAATAGTGAAGATTTATTATTGAATAAAATAATTGATTAAGGACAATTCGATAAAATCAAAATTATAAAAGGTTTATAATTTGTCTCTGCAATTAATATAAATAAAAAGTACAATATATTACCTCTCTTCATGAAAAAGTTTTAAATACATTTCTAATAAAGCTAAAAGCTCAACTTATGTACCAACGCGAGAACAATTCTTATTAGCATCAATCAGTCCTCAGAGACAAAGGAAGTAAACATTCGTTCAAGCAATAGACTAAAATTTGCCGCAGAATACATCCGTCTCTGCAATGAAACATGGAAATAAGCACGCGGCAGTGACAAATTGTTCGTCGTCAGAGCAGCGAGATGAGGCAACCTTAATCAAAACAGATGTGCACGCAAGACGAATTTCGAAGATAACGCAAGCAAGATGTATCGCTTCGAGCTATAAACAGGACATGTGCTACTAAAAAAGACTAACCAAAAAATATTCAGGAGGGACCTTGTTAATTTACATCTGTGTGCATTTTCCAATACAATAGTACTTTGATTATCCAATCTAATGTGAATCGGCCTTAGGTCGAACAATCGGGGAAATCAGATAACAGAAATTATATTTTGTTCTATAAAAAAGCATTTATTATTTTAGATAGAAATTATTTTAATTATATTTTTTAATTCTATATAGTCAACTCTATCTTTTCTAAAATTTTATTCAAATAAAACATAATAATTTAATACGTTATATATGTACCAAAAAATTAGAATAATTGAGAGAGAGAGAGAGAGAGAGAGAGAGAGAGAGAGAATACGTTCGATAGTAAAGCTAGATAATTGAGAGATCGAATAATGCGAGGTCGGATTAATCTGAATTTTACTATATATTTATTGTTTATTATATCGATATAATATAAAAATAAAACATGATTAAAAATAAAAGTTATTTCTAAATTTGTAGTCTCTTGTTGGAAAAAAACGGTTTTGCTGAAGTATCTAAAAATTTAGCTGTTATAAATAGGTACACAGATCTGAAAATCATGAAATCATCTCACGTTATTATATCATCATCGCATGGTTTACCGAAACCCCTGGACTTGCATCTTCGCTATGATCTGTGACGAGATACCGCTCCGACCTTTCTCTTGTTACATTGACCGGAGAAACGGACGCCGACGGATTATCAGATCTGGTTCGAATATCGGGCACTTTTGTTCTACACGTGCAGTGAAATCGAGACGTAGCATATGCATACCGAACAATATCGTTCGTTTGGAGAATTAAAGGGGACGTACAACCACTGGCGCCGAGTACGCATAAAAATGTATTTAGATATACATTTATTTTTCTTGTATATAGACATCCATACAGTTACATAAGTATAATATCTGTTTTGAGTATTTACTTACATTTCTGAACGATTGCAATTAGAATGAAAATTAAATTACTTTAAATTAATAAATGACTAAACTAATAGAAATGATTTTCAGTTTTAATGTTCTTTGATGACAATTGTTATCAACTTTTTTTTATTCACAGTTGTTTTAATTTCTTGGAAATATAATTATCATTAATATATATATCTGACAGATAGATGTGTGCTTGAAATCTAATATCCGACTTCGACGATTGTATATATCGATAAGACATAGACTGTCAAATCTATCTGACAATAAATAATTCTTCGTAAGCTTACTTAATAAATAGGTACTATTACAGACTAGAGGAAAGTCGTCGATACTGACATAGGTCTCCTAAAGTGACATCCCCTTATTTCTCAGAAACTAACTATTGCACTTTATTAATACTAATAAAATCATGATATGTTTAGTTAATTAAAGAAGATACTAACTCATAATTCATATATTTGTGGCTTATTTCTATACCAAATCAGCTAAAAACCAATTCTATGAATCCGAGAAGAAAATTCTTATGGTGTTATTTTGCAAATTGCGTAATTAAAATAATAGTGACTGTATTATTGATAATATTATGTTATTTTAAATATTTATAGTTTTATAAATTAGTTTTCTTTACAAAATAGGATATATCTTTATTTATAAAATAGGAATGTTGATATTATTGCCTACTATGTCAGTTTTGGAGCCCATTTTGTCAGACGCTCATTTTTGCATAACTTACGAAAAACTTAATTATTGCAAATAAACAGTATTATAAAAATTGCTTATACTATCTGATAGAAGACACTTTTTACTTTGTATTTATATTTTTGAAGTTATATTTTTACCTTTTGTTTAAGAAATATTGTCTAAAAACAAAGTGGTATGTCGGTATCGGTGACCTTTCTCTATAATATCATCATAAAATATTAAAGTTTATGTTAGTGCGATTAACCAACACCTTGATGCATAATCTAAACCGTCTAAACGGGAATTGCAGCTATTTACAGTGTATTTGCAATATACATAGTACATTGTATAGTTCGTGTACATAGCGAAATATTTTATAACGTTCATATTGTCACGATAAACACAAACGCGATTCAAGCAGTTCGGAGCGGTTATTTTAGCACTTCTGTTTGATTAATCAGCGTTCAATTGAGTGTTAGTGATTATAACAAGTATAAATTGTTAGTATAATTTGGAAAGAAAATATTCTTATTGATTTTTTAGAATGAAAAAACTAAAAAATTAAATTTTACTATTTTTTTGTGTAGTATAATAAAATAATAATAATTAAAAATTAAATATCGTTATGTATATATTATTTATAATTAATTATATATTATTATTTTTACTTTTAATATAAGTAAATAAACTATTATTGATATAGCTGAGAGATACAGTTCTCAATTATTATCGATCAGATTGCGTAATATTTAATAAATTAATCTGCCATTAATAAAATTTGATTTTATGCACTTTGCTATTTTGCTTTCGATTTTGTCCACGCTCTTCTTACTGTCGCTCGAATAAACAGTTAATTAGTTTCTTCGCATTTGTAGTATCGGAAGCCAAGCTCCCTCGAAATCATCGAGCTTTCGATACGCATAATTTGACGAATAATAAATGTATACCGCACCTACGCCACTGTCGGTATACACGTACGTAGCTACAGTTCTCGTAGCCCGTCCCACGAGTCACTTTCGAAGGTATATACGAGCGAGCGGCGATGAATGGATCGGAACAGGTTCTGAATCTTATGCAATGATAAATGAGTGACCCCTACGGCATCGGCTTCACCTGCACACCTGGATAAGGGAGACTCGAATGCGGATGGGCGCACGTGGTCGTTCGTGTGCGTGACGCTGCATCACTGAATGAATCACACCGACGAGCACAATCTCGACTCTTCAGCGCGATAATTATAAATCTGTAATTAATAATCGGTGTGTCACCGTAAACCGGTTTATCGCTACATCGGCGTTCTCAAGGACTCTCATCTTACGCGATTTCATCCGATGTGTTCCTGTTTCGTCATCGAGTTAACGTTAGTTCACAAACGATAATCATTTCGAGTGCATGTGATCGTTGACACTTTCACTGTAACGATAGTAATTAATGTTTCACGAACAGATCTTTCCTTAATCATTCATGATAAAATATCGGAGTATTTTTTGTATGCGATGTCTCTTGCCTCATCTCTTACACAAAAAGAATTTTTGCTAATCGGATAAATATTGTTGAAGTAAAAATTACATATTTATATAATTATATAAATATAATTATATAAATATAATTATTGTACATTTGAGAAAATAATATAGTTACAAATAATTAATTTATTATTAACAAGTATTTTAATTATTATTTCTTGTTAATGTTTTTGAATTATTCTTTCGCTTCCTTTTTTAATTATCCAAAATAAAGTATCTACAGCATTTGCATAAATTTTCTTCATCTTTATAAAAAGATTTTGATCACTAACCAAATTAATTATATGCCATTGTTAGAATAAATTATGTATTTATATAATTATATAAATACAATTAATATTCGTGAAAAAATCGTTTTAAAAAAAGAATAAATAAATACATTATAGGCAAGTATATTTCACTTATTATTATTTATTAATACTTTCAAGATATTTTTTTGCACCCCTCATGGGATACTCACAGATTAGTTAGAGAACACGTGTTTCATCATAATTGGCCAATTATACGTGTTCGAATAATCTGCAATCATACATCGATCATAAAGTTCGTTAAATGTATACGAAGTCCGAAGTCGCTTTATTCGACACCACAATACATTTCAAAAATATTTCCATCGTTGCTAACTGTCGATATGTTCTTCAGACGTTATATTTTTATTTCTCGTTGTTGGTTTTTTTTCTCTCTACTATCGCGCATATGACGGGTTTCGAATTTCACAAAAACACGCACGTCTGTCGCATAGTATTTACAAAAAATATATACAGAATGAAAGAGAGAGAGAAAGAGAGAGAGAAAAAATAGTATTTCAAAAGAATGATAGGGACAGATCAGGACAGACATGCAGAAGGAAGAACAGAAACCCGGTGTTAATTTTTCACATTGCGGTGTAACGGAGCAGCTAATAGCAGCTTTTCGTTCCTTTCCCCTTTCGACTTTCTTCTTTTCCGCCGAACGATCTTCGACCTCGCTTAGGTTGCCAGGTGAATTATTCATGCGACGAATAATTAGATGCCTTTTACCGATGCGTGACGTGGAATCTGAATACAACATGCAACAGAATAGTGCAACCATATCAGCGGTTAATTCGCATTATGCCATTCACGATGGGCAATTTCGAGTAGACGAGATGCCCGGGTAGTTTCATTCAGTCTTAGTGTTCATGCCCTTCGTATCTTCGCGGATTATTGCGGCAACGCTAACCATGACTGTTCCATTGCTGATATTCCGGTTGAAATGTTTCTATCAAAACATCATCATAATCTTATCTTCAGTCATGCGAATATACTCACGGGCAATATTAATTGATGAATACCTAATTATAATTAGATTCTCAACTAGAGGACAATTTACATAACGTATCAATCAAATATTTTATACCACAATCTTAAAATAACATCGTCGTAATTTTTAAAATAATAAGGAATGAGTTTGAAATTGTGTGAACTTTTAAATACAATTAAAAGATTTGAAATGTGAATTTTTTTAATTTAGTTATTACGACAATATTTATTTTAAGTAATATAACTCCATTTTAATTCAAACCATTACCTATTTTGGGGGGAAAAAGAATTAAAATGTTTTTTTAGCCAATTTGCGAACTTTTTTCATTAATTTGCGATATCGCGTCGGGTACCGATATTTACAAAAATAATTCTGAGCCAACAGTTCTAGTTGAGGATCGATAAAAACTGGATTGATTGATTAACGGTGCATACGTGTTGCGGCATCACTCGTTACGGGTGAGGCGGCCATAATTTTCAGGCCGGTAAATGGGACTCGCGAGGCCAAACTTCCTTCCGTTTCAAACGCCGGGCGCGGCGGTGTAACGAGCGATCAGCGATCGAGAGCTGTTCCGACGGGGGTTAAACTTTCTTTCTCTTCTCACTAACCCCACCCCATACGACCAATCTCCTCGTTCTTTTTTCGCCGCGCTTTAATTACATGTTAATGTCAGGATTATCAGCGTAGCCAAGCGACACGAAGTGGGAAAGTTCGTGCAGCAGGTTAAGCGTTTCTGAAGTAGTTAAACATTTTTCTAATCGACCTTAATAGAGTTCTTGCCAATCCTTTTAACTGCCGCGACTCTCCGCGGAATCCGCTATATTCTCATAATTGCCTCTTTATTTCTTCATTAGCCGCTCGACCGAAACTTACTATCTACAAAAAATGGCGAATGGTCACCTCCTAACATTTATTAGAAACTAAGCTCGGACGTCTTTGCACGTCGAAGAAGAATTGAGTTACTTTAATTTTTAGCTTCTAACGGTAAATATATTTTCTTGCCATATACTTTTTCTGCCACAAAACAAATTCCCTTTCATGTTAGTAACATCGTATGGCGCATCGTATGTATACATCACGGTATATACATATATATTAGTTTAGACGAGATGTCACAAGCAAAAAGCCCGGGAAACCTTAGGAAATAAATTACATTCTCGTTGAAGTAAATTAAAAATAAAAAATTCAAAGTATGCAAGCCATCGACCTGATTAAATGTATCTCTTAAAGCTTACATTCTTAAGATAGTAATAAAAAAGGCATTACATAGGATAGATACTAGGATACTCTGTAAGTTTTTAAGGGGTGATTCTTTACACAAAAATTAAAGATGAAAACTTCATATAATCATATATATTCGTAATTTTGAAAACTAAGCTGTTTTGGATATAATAATATGAAGTTTTCATACAAATTTTCTTCTTAAATTTGTGTAAGGAATCATCCCTTAAAATCTTTTAGAGTCCTTGATATCTTGTAGTGTCTTGTAATGAAAATGACAGCTATTAAAAAGTAAAGTAATAAGATATAAATTACGCAAGATAGTGGCGAAAGAGCTATAATATCTTGTAATAAGAGTAGATTAATTTAAAAAAAAGTAATAAAATACAAATTAAATACGAAACAAAAGTTAAAAAAAGTTGGAAAATTACAATCTCAAAAATTTCCAAAAATTTAACAATTAAAGTATGTTAAATAATCTCAGTTAAAAAATTAGACACACAGATTAAATCAGTCTCAGATACATATGATTAAATCTATGAATTTTGTAATTTTAAATATTTTTTTAAAGATTCGACAATCTTTGAGGAATTCTCTTCGATTATTTAAATAGAATAATTATGTAGAATATGCTACAAGCATTGATAATTATTTTGATGTTTTCGGATACCATTCCTTCCATACAGGTATCCCAATGTTTTCATTGGTTTATATCATTACATCCTACATACTTCTATCATCTCAAGCGAACAATGTTGAAATTGACCAGAATATCTCGCTTAATACACTAGAAAGAGAGAAAGAGAGAGAGAGAGAGATAATGATGGTATTATGGAGGAGAAGTGCAAGCTGGATCTCGAAATATTCAAGCAAAGTATTTCAACCCGCATATCTGTGTCTGTCTACAGGCACACATCGCTTCCCACGTTCCACGAGTGCCATGACTTGTTGACTCAGGTCAACCTTAAGGTCTTTGAAATTATACGATGGTCGTCCCGTGGATGTCTCGTGACTATTCACGAAGCCGTAACTGCCGTCTGACAGGAGATAAAACCGAAAAGAAATCTTTGTCCGAGCGGTAACCCACGAAAACGACACGGTGAGATAAACAATCGACGAAACGCGACATACCGCCACGTAACGCACGGATTTATATCTCTGGAGGGAATCCCGAATCGAACGGATGTGTTTTTGAAAACGAACTCCTGGAATGGTTTAGAATAAATTTTAATTGGATAAAATTTATGTTGCAATAATTGTACGTGAAATATTGCAATATATCTGAGCTGGCCAACTTTGATGTCAAATATAAATGCGGAACATCATTTCTCGAATACGTCATCGTAAGTAAATAATTAGCATTATGAGAACTTTATAATTTTGAAAAGAAAGAGATGATGAACTTTATAATTTTGTAAAATATTAAAAACTAGAAAAAATAAGAAAGGCTATTTAATATAAATACACAGCTTCGACAGCTTGTGTAGTTTCATTTAGCATGCTGCAATCGTGTTCTTAATGAACACAGACGGCAGCCAACGTTCATAAGGGTAATGGCAACGTAATACGAGTGAATCCTTCACGCTCAAAAGTTTCGTCGAGCTCCTCTACGTATCGTGAATACCGAATTAACACCTAGTTAAGTTCCGAAAAACAGAGTCATTTATATATTAATCGCGATCTATCTTTCGATGCGCATACAATTTACGGTGAGTATTAATAGTTACTGACGATAATGACTTTCTTCGGATTTCCTGAAAATTTTATGAATTTGTTTGTATACATGAATGTGCAATAAATCCGTATGTTTCTCAGTTATATCGAGTCTGAAAAAAATAGCCGTTACAAATTATTTCAAGAAGCGAGAATTATCCTCGTTGCGGTTCGTGACATGTATGATCACGATCTTGTTATCATTCTACGAAAGAGAACCCCTCTAGTGCAAGTAAATTAACATTTTACGGTTTTTAACGAGGAGATTTTCATATTGTATGTTGAAGTCTCGCGAACACGCTCACGTGATGCGATATTCTTCGAAAGAGATGATGCCAGACGAATCTAAACAAATTCCTTGCAGTCCGGAAGTCACGATTGCTTGGCCCATTAAACCATATTCCTTAATGAAGAGTCATTAACAAAGAGAAACAACTATGAAACTGTTCTTTGTTCGTGCATTGACGCGCTAAGCAGATAACAACGATTTTACTTATGTGTGTTATGTGCATTGCATTATCACGCATGCTTCACATGATGTTGGAAATAATATAGTTTATATTATAATTAAAATTATATAATAACAGCAATTTAGCTTAATATTCTCATTAGGTATATATATATATATATATATATATATGATAATAGATAGCATATATGATAACAGCAATTAACATTCTCATTCGATAGCATTCAAAAGTAATCACGAATCAGAATACCTTTCCATTTAGAAAATGTAAAAAAAGATTATTATTAATAATAAATTAATAAATAATAAAATGTTATATAATGAGTGCAAAATGTAAATAATAATAAATAATTAAAAATATTTCTACTGTTGCACATGGATTCTTCTATGTAAGCTTACACAATTATTCTAGATACACTTTCATAGTCCATTAAAATTGTAATTAATAAAATAATAATAATAATAATAATAAAACGGAGAGAGAGAGAATACTTAATGGCTGATATCGCTTAAACAGTAATAGCAGCTGGAATTACATAAATAAACTCATCGCCCACGTTTCCTGTATAAATTACATAATTTCCACGCCGTTGAAAAATAGTGTCGTCTCTATTAAACCATTATGAATATTGAATAAAAATCCGGCGAGCAAAAGGTTAGGCAACGACCACGCGGAATTCTTTCCATTACAATGAACCGAGTAAACAATGTAAGCGAAGACTTTATGAATATTCACCCGGCGTTATACGCACTCTTCCTCGAAGTTGTACCGTAAAATTTCCGCTAACGTGATTCTAGCATTTCCATTCTACCGTTGTGCTGCCGCCTCAGCGGGAAAACGTATTCTTTTCATCGGAAAAGACTTGCGGACAAAAAGAGGGGAGAAATATAGTAATTTCAATAACATCGATGTGCAAGATTGTTATGAATTTTCATTGAATACTCCAGGGAATTCCGTTTCAATAACGCACCACCTGCATTTGTATCACGCGGAAAATTACAAATTGCAAAGAACGGCGACATTCTACCACTAAAGTTTGAGATTCAGAATCCTTGATTGAACAAGTGAAAAAATGACGGTAAATTTTCATTCAAATGAAGCAGTATCTTTTTTATTTATTTTTTTATTTTTTTGCTGGAAGCTCTCCATAAAACGTCAAGTTTGTCAAAGCGTGATTCCTATTTAGTATCAATGTATATTGCGAAAATTCCGACGATACATCTAGGGAAAGATATAAAGAAACGAGCGCAATATAGTTTCGCTAATCCGCGCGGAACAATATCATTACAGATTTTCATTAATTTTGGCTTTAATGCACTACATATTCTCAGGCCATTATTTTCATGACAATGTAATGGTATGTGTTATATAATAATGTTAACTATACTTATATTAAAGCTATAGTATAGTCATACAATTTTTAATCCTTCATTTATGTAGAGAAAATTAACTTTTCCTATAAAATACGAAAATAAAAATGTAAAGCTTACATAATAACGCGATATATATATATATATAGACGCTAATATATGCATTAATCTGTTAATATTATTATTACATTATATATGCCGTTCTGAAATTTAACATAACGCAACTGATTCATTTTAATCACATTTTTTAAAGATCCAATTAAGCGATTAAAAATGCAATAAGTTGAACCTATTATTTTAAATTATCAAAAACGCTTTTATTCATTTTGTTCGCGTTTAGATTCTTTTATACGATTTTTTTATATGATGAATATATATATACGACGACTTCTACAATATTTACTAACATTGGCTGCGTTCAGCAGAAAAAGTAGCTTTGCAACTGTTGTAAAATTCTTGAATATGATTGGTTTATACATTTAGATCCAATGAGGAACTAAGAGCAAGACCAATCATATTGAAGAATTTTACAACAGTTGCGAAGCTGCTTTCTCTGCTGAACAGCCATTGAATTGTTCAAGAAATTAGCTTGTACGAACGTTGCAATCTTACATTTCGATTTGAATTTGTCGCATTTACGTATTACGATTCGTCATTATGACTGTTCGTTGCTTTATTACGATGGTTCAATCACCCACCTCTCGTAACGGCAGCAACAGCAGCAGCAGTCACGACATGTAATAACTCAAAGTGCATTACACCTTGGGACGCGCAATTACGGGCAATTACTCCTTGAAGTAACCCGGCAAGCTGCCACCAAACATTACCGGATGCAAGTACCGGAGGTGAACTCTCAACCATCGACATCTATGGCAGTCGTCGTGCGCCAACATTTAGTCAGGCGTAGACCGAAAGAAACTCATTCATTACACAAGCAGGAACGGCGTGCGTAGCCGTGAAATTTGTCATTGGAGAAATTCCAATGGGAAGGGTTTTACTGAAATATGAAAAAATTTAGCTAAATTCAGATCTGAAAATAATTTTTGGACTATCAAAATAATTATGAAGAACGCTCAAATTGATTGCTAAAGTGTCAAAATTTTTTACAGCGTTGCTTACTATTATTCTCAAAGATCTATAATTTCTATTTATAATCGCTTATCAAGTTTGAGTTTCCTGCATAATTATTTTAATAATTCAACAAAATTATTTTTAATATATTAAATATTGAGTATCTTTTAAAACCACATAATGTGAATACACAATAAATAAAAACTAAATCACCTAAAAGGTTGAGCTGGATCTTCAATTTAAATAATTCTGTATGAATTTGTAAAACAAAAATTATTTCCAGATCTGTATTTAGCTAAATTTTTAACTATTTCAATAAAATCATTTTTTTCTGTGCAGTGAATTATTATATCACTTGACAAGCTTATTTCCAATACTGTTGACACGAGAAAATGCTGTGTACTGACATTTCCATTACTCGAAAATAAGAATTTTTGTATGTTTATCCCATCGAAATCTAAATTCGTCGAAATTACTTGAATTTTACTTATTTGATTGATTCATATTAAAAAAGTGCAAAGTCTCTAAAAATAATTCAAGCGATCCTTAAGGGTAATGAATTAAATTGTTCAAATGGAGAATTACTCGGGGTTGACTAATTGCGCCTACATTCAGAACAAGTGCATTTAAAATTTTGGATTATTAAGCCTAATGTTATACCATGAAAATGGCTGAAAAAAAGCAGCCGAAATATCAGAAATATATGTACAGGAGAAGAATAAAGGAGAATTGTAACGTACATTAATAACAATGTACTAGTTCTTATGCCCATTTCCACCAATATAGATTAACTTTAATCTCGGTTTAACTTACTCTTCGTCTTTTTCTAATCTTTAGAACTAGAAAAAGATAAAGAGTAAGTTGAACCGAGATTAAAGTTGATCTGCGTTGGTGGAAACGGACCTTAGTTGGAATTAAATCGTGATGTCATTTTTATTCTTATACCCTCTCCCACCCCTGTGAAATGGGCGCGAGCAAGGGATCTTATATAAATTTTTTTCGACAATAACCTCTCATTCAGTTCGCCCCTACATAGATGACAGCTTGTCGGTCGACACCGGGCGCTCGTCGGGAGATACGATAGACACACGAGACGATAGATACTTTATACTAGTTTTTCCAAACCGATCCTCTGATCCGTGGCATTATTATGTTTTCTTGGTACGGGTAATTAGGGTGGACATCGAGCGCATACCGGGTGACCGCGGCACGAGGAAATTGCCCGAGTTTATGGCGAACGCGATCGACGACGGTTGCCAATGGCGCGAGACTTTCGTGGAGAATTGCGTGTAAAGGCGTATCGAGAAAAATACACAGCGCGGCTCAGCGCGCATCAATCTTTCAAGACGGATTCTTTGACGATATTGGAGTTGATTTTTCTGTAACGAAAGCATACATGAAAGCATCAATCATTTTCGAGTTATTAGCATCGAGACGCGAGCGAGCTTTCGCGAATTAAGCTCCTTTCAGGCGCTCTTATAATTTATAAGCATTTATTTGAAATCATTCTCATCATTCTAAATTGAACAATACATCGCAAATTCGCGTGAGTTTTATTTTGATTGACGATCGAAAAATTTCTATCTTTTAGATTGTTCTCAATTTCTTCATATTTCACAGTTTAATTGAAATTTCAACATTCAATCTACCAACTGTTTGGGAATAATTTCTGTCTGTCAACGTACTATCCATCGGAGATCGTTAACTTAATTATTCATAGTTTGGTTTTATCTTTTCACTCGTCTATTGCGTTTTGCGACTACAATTATTGTAAATTTGAAGATGGCTCGATCAAGAAACTGAAACGTGTAATTATTGTTAGACAATTGAGATATTTTATTGTTATACCACCAAGATATTTGAAGGAATGATATCAAGAAATTATATTATATGTCTTTATTTTATATTTAAGTTTTATTGATTATTGACTTTTATATGTCCTTTAGTTAGATTTTCACTTTTATTTTTATTTTATATTGCATAAATAAATAATCTCAAAAAATATAAATAATCTTACAATTTTTATTTATACAATTTATTATTTTTTAATTATTGTTTTAGATATAATATTGTACAAGAAGATTGATACCTGCCCGGAAATAGAATTAAATATTTTTAAAGATATTGTTTAATTAAATCATTATAAAGTGAAATCCTATACACAGATTATTCCAGCAATATTGCAGCAATATTGCAAACGTCACAGTAATATTATTGTAAGCTTTTGTGCTGTATAGGATTTGTCTTATCACGACGCATTGTTAAGCGACGACGTTTATCTCGTTTTCAAGAAATGAGATAAACTCGAGAGGATAATAAACAAAGGGCAGATAACTGAATTACTGTTATTTTACTGGAACTCTCCGTTGCCACGGATTCGTTCGCCATTGCGACCGTTGCGTCCAGTGGCTATAAGTAATTTATCACGCAATCACGACTGCGTGTCGCCGCTGTGATCGAAACGTTATTTATCTTAATGTTTTCCGTTATTTATGTATCTACGGTTGGCGCGGCGTCGCGCGTTGCATCGGTAGCGTAATTACTGTTGCGTTGGATTAAACACAAGGGAAATTGTGAAGCCCCTTTGATACGCTATGCTATTTCCCAGTGCCGATGCACTTTGCACGCGTTGTGCAAATGCGTACCCACGGCGAGATTGAAAGCCTTAAGCGAAAGCCTTAGGCGAATAGAATTATTTGCGAATTGCGCTTCTTTCGCTTCTGCCATAGGCATTTCCGTAGATTTTTGTGGTCATTATAATGTAAGACAAAGCCTCTTTTTGTAATAAGATTAAAGTTCCATTAGCTCCTTCATGCCACTCTCAGTATGGCATACCCGAATTTCCTTTTACTTTATAACTTCTTTATTAATAACTATATATATATATATATTTTATGTTACTGTTAATAATATTAACTTAATTATATTTTATTATTAATTATATGCATACGCTACTGGATATAGTTCTGCCGAAATACATTTTATACTGTAATCAACAGGCATTATCTTCTTTTGATATTAATGTAGTAATGTAAGTCCGTACAAATTTTAATTTTTCTTTTAACAAATTGAAGATGACCTCGCGATAGGTCGAAACGTTTTTGTTTATAATAATTTTTAACACGACTTTTGTATTATTTAGTGCTACTTTTATATTGTTAGGTTATTATCACTTGAACCGTTTATTACATTTTTAATTTAATTTTATTACACATAAATGTCATCATGTGTTCAATACACAACCACTGCGTATAATTAATTTTTGATCATTTTACAAATATATTAATTGGCTCGTAGCTCCTGTCTATTTAGTTTGAATTTTTATTAATTAAGCCGTTGATTACAAGGTTAATTTTAATTATATTTCTTAATGTTTAGCGTTTTGATTAAAAAAAAAAACTGTTATACGTTCACTTTTACGCAATCTTACATTATATCCAGTGTATTGCATTATCATTATACGTAACAAAACAAAGTGCATTGAAGAGTTAAATATGTGTATGTATGTTTTGCAGACGTGTTTTTATGGACGAATGCGAAGAATTGTTATGAAAAATTGTTACAAGAAAATGTGATATCCTTTTCTATATACCATACATTTTTAATGTATCATGTTAGACAGCGCTCTTCTCCAGAAAACAAAAGTTAATTTTGTCTGCAATCCACGTGTAACGCAGTTGGTTCTTTTCTCCAATGGTCGCGCGAATGCGATATGTAGGTAATAACTGACGACGTGAATCCATCCGTTCGCATTTCCGACCAGCAACTTCATCGAGCGCGACAGCAATGTATCTACTTTGAAACTACGAGAGAGAGAGAGAGAGAGAGGGGGGGGGGGGGGGGGGGGAGGAAGGAAGAGATACGAACGGTATTAGAGCAGCTGTGTTTGGCCGCATATGCGACGTCCAATAAACTGAGGCGGTTCTCATATCGAAGTGCCGGCATGGCAGCCGGAAGTTGCGCGAAACGCCGGCGTCAGCGGGATGTAATTTAACAATGACAACGACAAGTGCAACGTCGTCTTTATTTCCATTTTACCAGAAAAGGAAGGAGGGAAAAACTGAGAGACGCGAGCCTACCGCCAATTCGAGTTATCTCGGAGTCAGTATGTGACAAATGACAACATGCTGCAGCATGGTATGATCGATTATTGGCAGGCTCGCGAGTGTCGAGCGAGTGCCGGATCGAGTTCCGTTCACCATGCTCTCGCGATGGTCCTCGTCGACGTTGAGAGATTTATCATTCCCTAACTGATGATCGAAACGAGCGTGACGTTCGGTAGTTCACATAGTTTTCCCTGGGTGATGGATCGCCGTTCTAAGATTGTGGCTTCCGTCATTGCTGCCTATTTTGGTACTTACGGCATCATATTTCTTGTTGTTGAATAATAGGAGTTGCTATTATCAATAGCGCGCTCTCGTTTCAGATTATTTGCTACTTTGATATCGGAAAAGTTTCGCGATTTCCGCGCTTGCCGTTTGCCAATATACACGGGATCTAATAACATATTAAAGCATTCATTCATAACGAAAATATTTTCTGATTTTTTTTTCATCAAAGTACACCTCTTTCTTGATTATTTGCATATCGCATTGCGTTAACGTTATTGGAATTTATTACGACGTATCTATAATGTATACATATTCCGGAAATTACGGGATGTTTTTCCATTAAAATCAAACAAGAGAAACAATACGCGGGCGAAAATGCCACCGAAATGCTCATAGATGAATACATTAAATGCGATTTTATTTACCTATGAAAAATATGATTGAAGAAATATTTGCTGACTCTCCATCGAGTTCTAACAAATAACATAACGGTTTTATATAATTCATTAATTACTTGCTATATTTTTGAAGATCAGTAAATAAAGTGTACAAGATTTATATGATAAAGAACGTACATGTAACAAAACTGACGCATATACGGGATTGCGTTTTACGCTACGCAGTCTGACGAACGATTTTCATCGAGATGGCAGACTGCAAGCGCTCGCAACTAAAGATCGCTTATGATTCTCCTCCGTCATGGCGCAAGATGAGCCAGACGTTTTGGCACAGCTCAGTAATGGCATTGTATCAATACTATTCCACCTTGCCAAGAGACTCCTTGCACGAGATATCAAGGACCTGGTACGAGGTCACGTCGACGGAGGGCGCGGAATTTTCTAAGAGGGATGATATATAGAGCCAGTCAAGCTTGAATGTCTGTGTAAAATCTATTCGGCATAAGATGAGTGGGTTGAAAAAGAAAAGAATCACTTAGATGATCTGAAAGTAAGAGAAAGAAGGACAAGGAGAGAAAGGTAGAAGCGATTGGAGAACGTCAATCTTATCCACGGCAGTAATAAGTGACATAATGAATACAAGAATGTAAAAAGCAAATGATGGCAATTTGAGGGAAATCTTAAATAATTCTTATTAATAGAAATATTAAAGTGATAATTCTCTATTGTAATAACTTACAAATGCATTATATAATAATTTATACGGTTAAGTACATAAATTTCTACGAAGAGAGATATTTATTTTTTCCTTTCTCTCTTCCTTTTTTTTCTGTCTACATTTCATAAATTGAAACTATTTAAAAAATTTTACAATTCACAACGTTGTCTGAATGAACTACAGTTTTATAGTATATGCTATGTATAATTTAAAACTATTGTAATCCTCAATCAACAGTTATATAAAGTAAAAGTTTCATACACACAAATACTCTTTTAATTAGTTAAAATTTTAATTATCAATTTTAATGTTAATTTAACACACTTCCTGTACTTTCTTCCATTTCCTACTTTCTACTATTTATATATAAACCGAGAACTTTAAATTGATTTTATATGATATATTGTAAATTGTGGCGAGATGTGTCAAGTTTGGAAACTTTTATTAAAAAACATATTTTATTGAAAAATATACAATGTAAAAAATTTAATTAGAACTACATTATACAACAAAATAACAGTGGGACGCCAAGAAACCATTTACAAAAATCTTTACGACAATAAAGGGTTAAGAGAGAAATTTATACTCTTTCCCACACTCGCTGAAATTAACAAATTAAAAATTATAATAAGGTTTTTATTATTTATTTCTAGCGACATATTACTTTGATTTAATTATCCTTTTTTTGCAGTAAAAATTGAAGTTCTTTGTCATGTCTAATTAAGCAATGCGAAAATTGCGATGTTGTATAGAAGGTTGTATGTACGATTGGTCACTTTTTTTATCGGAAGGTCGACTCCCAAAGAGAAAGGGAATGAGTCTCGAGACCGCTAAAGTGACGCGAGATAATAGATGTAAGGCGGGAAAAAGCCGAACAAGGATGGAAATCTGGCCAGACGGCCGCGACTGGAGGGAATCCAGGAAAATCCGTCCACTCACTGACGATGTGATTAATCAAAGCCGCGTGGCGAAAATGAACGCCGCGTAAATTCAAACGTTTTTACTTCAAAGGTAAGTGAAGGATGTAATTAAATCGGGCGAAATGCTCCTTAAATATTTCAAATGTGCGTGCATGTATGTATACGTGTATTTTAATATTTTTAATACGATAATGGAAATATTGAATTTCATATTTTTTGCAAGAATAATAATAAATAATAAATAATTATATTTCATTTATTTTAAAATATATAATATATAGGCAAAAACACATAATTGTATTTATTACTATTAAAATATTGAATAGAGATAGACAGATTTTATTAATATTATTATGTAATAATAATTATATAATTATTGTGTGATATTATTATATTATAAATAAATTTTCTTCTTTATTATTTTTTTAAATAGCACTACTTTTTAACCGGATAAAAAAATAGTATTCATAATCGACTGTGATTTGATAGAAACTGCGCTTCACTCATCGTGCGTTAACCCTGGCCCTATAGTTACGCAAGAGACGATCTATAGATCTCTCGATCGGAAACAATGGTCCTTAAGATAGACTGCTCTCACGACACATGGGAAGAAGTATCGCTTGAGACTCACGGTCTTCTCAAATATAATTATACCTATACAGGAGTATTATAAAATTTATAGATGCACTTGTAACGATCGATGAAGATAAAATGCCTAATGCATATTTATTATACTAAGTGTATATCATGTACAAATGATGTATTTGAGCGCTATTTGCAAAATAAATAATTTAATTTGCCGCTATAAATTACATTATTCTTAAAGATTTTCGAAAAATATGTAGAATTTTTAATAATTAATATTTTATTTGTAATGTCTAATATTTTTGATAAAATATTAATGCCAATAGTGTCGCAGTAATTTTTACGTACGAATTTTTTATATTAATTACGGCATTCAGAATTGGACCTGGACCTAATTTGTGATGTGGAAATTTATTTTATATATTCAAATTTTTTATATTTTTAAATTGTATAATTAAAAAATGTATAATATTACTTTTTTATTTATTATTATTATATAATTTATATACATATAATATAAATTATATAATATATTATATAATTTAATTCCATATACTGTGGATAAAAAATATTCATTTATACAATTCAATTTTTTAAAATATATAATATTATTTAAATTAAATCTTTGGAATGAATACTTTTTTTATTCACAGTCTGATTCTGAACATTTCGAGCAAAAGTAAGAAAAATCGTGACGGATAGAGATGCTAATGGCTTTTAATGTGTTAAAACCATATTTCCATCACCATAGGACTCACCTGGCTTGATCTCGCGTGGGTAAGCTTGCGCCCACGATTCATCCACGATGAGCAGCAGCAGCAGCAGCAGTGGCAACACGAGGACCACCGAGATCCTAGTGATGCACGCCAAGGTCATCCTCTTCGTCCTGGCGCCAACCGAGCTCTGTTCTTCGGTACTGAGGGGTACTCCAGGCACTGATCGTCGCCGAGGCCCTACGGCGCCGAAGGGGGATCGAAACAATCGATAAATCAGAACCCGATACCGGGCCGTGAGAGACGAGTGATGACCTTCCAGATCCAGGAGGTCACGCGCTGGTTGCACCGCGCCTCTGCCTGCGACCTCGGGACCTCTCTAAAGTCGGCGGCGGCTTCGACGCCACGCCAGGCCAGGCGAGATTTGAAGTGTATGTGTACCGAGTACTTACGGCCGCTAGTGTCTGCGGCGAGCGAGGCGGGCGAGTAAGTGAGGATCGAGTGAGTGAGGATGGACTGACAGACGTGCGGGCGTACGCACGAGTCAATGAAGTGAGTGGTACTTACCCGTAGGAGCCCTCACCTTACCCAACTCGGACCACCTCGCCTCTTCACCCCCCTCACCACGCCTCACTTCTCGCACGCACGCCTCTCTTTTACCTCTCGCTTGGCTCTCTTTTCCATCGTCTTCCTTCTCTTCTTCCGTCCTGTCTTCTTCTTCTTCTTCTTCTTCTTCTTCTTCTTCCTCATCTTTCTCCTACTACCACTCATCTCCTTCCCCTCTTTCTTCTCCTGCTCTTTCTTCACCATCTTTTCCTCTTGCGTCTCTTATTCCTCGCCTCGTTTACTTCCCTCTTCTTTTTTTACCTTATATTCGACTTACACAACTGTTAATTAGCGAGTACTTATAAAAGATTTAGAGTTTCCAATAATAAAATAATCTATATATAACTGCATAATATACGTCTTTTAAACATTTTTGAGTGATATTAATTAACGCGTTTTAATTCCAAGTGGAAAAATTAATTGACGTATAAAGAATCATAGAAATTATATTCGTATGAAACTCTCATAGAGAATTACTTTTCTGTCTACAGTTTTATGTTGTTTAATAGCAAATAGATTGTTTAGTATTTATTATGTAATTGAATCGTTCATTCTTTCTTTTATTCTCGTATAATTTTCTTTGTACCACGTAGATTGCTCTACTATCGGCACTTTTCCTTAAAAGTGCAACAGAAAGATTTCAAATCTCGAAAGCTTCTGTACAGCGTCGCCTTGACGATTACTTTTATCACGATTAAAGGGTTCTACGAGTAATTAACAAACTTTCTCTTGGCGACAAGTGGAATTTTATTATTTTCTGTAAAAAATAGCTTAATTTGTAAATATCAAATACAGTATTATAAGCAGTAAGGATCATAATTTTATTCTAATTTATCTATGTAGTATAGAAAAATATTATGCTTGAAGTTAACACGTACAATACTGGATTTTTCCTTATACATGGTTTCTTAATTGAAACGAATTCTTAATCATGAAGAAACATATGCCATTAATTAAAATGTAAGCTGCATGTTATATATCTTTCAAAAGAAAATTAACAAATAAACTTACAAATAAATTTAATCCTTTCTTAATTACTTTTTTAATTTACTCAAATTCATTTGGTGTATTTTTATCAAAAATTATAAATGTGAAGTATCTAATAACAAGTTTATACAAATATGTACAAATATGCAAATTTCTATACATAAAACATATATTATTTTATTTTAATTATTACGAATGATAGAGGATAGCCAAATAATAACAAAAGTTAACACCTTATGGTCAATTTTCGTGGAAAATATCTCTCCTCGGAAAAAACTGGTTAATTATGATTCGAGGAAATTGAAAGGCGACGAATACGCGAGTATTTTTGACACTCTGGCATTCCCTCGCACATTGGCCTTTTGTTCCGGTTCTTTCACTTACCTCCGTCGTGTTGTTTCTTAGCGTTCGCCGCACTGTGTTCCCACACGCTTAAACTTTGCCACCTCCATTTATCCAGTATCTTTCTCCGTGCGGAATAGCGCCGGTAATTCCTCGCGTGCAAACATCTCCAAGATCGTGGTCCATTCGTACCACGGTGTTTCGCTCGCTCGCGCGCACGTGCGGACGACACGCGGTAATTTTATTCTGGCGCTACCTAAATAGCTTCGTTACTCTCTCGGGCGAAAACAACCTGGAGTTATTTCATCCCCTCGTACGATCTCCACCTCCTTCTTCTCATACTTCATCCCGCAGCGTCGTGTAGCCGATTTTCTTCCGCGAACTTATTGAAATTTCACTGCGAAGGTACGAGGAAGGAAAACTCTTTCCCTCCTTCGGTTCTCTACCTCTGCTCCTGCTTTTCTTCGCTTTGTCTTTTCACGACAATCACGACGCGAACGCAAACCAAGATGCAGCCTTCATCACTTACTTCCCGCGTTTCTTCCCATTTCTCTGCAATGCAGTCGGTGCTATGCTCGCAAAGCTGGCTGTTCTTTCTATGCAAGGATCTCGGACTCATTTCCCACTACTTAATTTGTATAAGCATTCCTTCTTCTCTCGCTGAACATGACGCGATATTTCTTCCTCGCAATTACGCCATTGTAGCAATTAAAACTATTAGGATTCTGTAAGAACGTGAAGCGTTTGTTCTTGTATAAAACCAAGAGAGATAATTGAAGCCTAAATAAAATAATATAATAATTTTCCAAATAAAGTAAAATAAATAAAATTAACAATAATGTATTGTAATATATTGTATAACGCATGATATCAATATCATATATTATATTATATTTAATAATATTAATATACATTATATTAAAAGTAATGGACACCAATAACGATGAAAATATAATATACAGAATAATTTTTGTTTCAGTTAATTGATTGTGATCATATCGCATACCCGGAAAAAAATAACACAAGTAAAAATTTCTCGTATTATGCGGATCTGAATACATCGGTCTTCAATCAGGAAAAGTGATACTAATTGAATTCAAATAGAAAAGAAAAAAATTGAAGGATAATACGATACAATAATAATTTTTAGAGATCTAATATAACAAAATTTATATCTACGCTACTTCTAGACTTGACACTCAAAACAAACAATTTGTGATCAATTTTAATTAATTTATGTTTAATACTACTGTAATTAATTTTTAAGTACGCAATTTTCTTCTCTCTTTCCCGAACAATTTTATATTCTTAACTTGTATTACCATTTTTGCAGGGATGTAATATATGTTGATTATATTTTTTGGAAATTTTACTGTAATACACGTCGCAATACAGGCTTTAGCTTCCGTTCGACTGTAAGTGTATTCGACTTTTCCCTTTTAGCTGCAATACGACAAACTACATTGCGTTGTAAAGGCCGCACTGTCAGCCGTAAAACCTTTCGCGAGGCATTCGCGAAATATTGATTCTCGTTGAAAGCAGTTTGGACGCAGCTGAGACCATCGCGGTGCGGATATACTTTTTCGATGAACGGCAGTACGCATTTTCACAAATTTTCGATAATGGATGGCACAATGCGTCGAAATGCCGCGCCACTGCCTTTTCCTCGCGCGCCAGGAAAAGCTATTGTGCGGATATTGTGAATAAAATGCATTAACTAGAATCGGTTCTGTGTGGCTTTTCGGTTACTCGCTGGACCAAAACAGATCACTGCTAGCAGAGCGAATCCGTAGAAACAGGCAACTGGTGGTTGACGTTTGAAGGTAGAAATATAAATGGCGCCTAAAAAGAAATTAGCAAAAATATTTGCTTTTTTAACATTGCAACTCAAATAATATACTGTTAAACATTAGAAAGTTACAACTAATTGTTCTTTATATATTTAGAACAATTATTTAATTTTTTGTTATATTTACGCCCAATTGTAGAAGAAACTCTCTTTCATAATTATTTGAAGTAATATAAAGTTAATTAGATTTATTTGATATCATTTCACTCCATGATTAATAAATTACATGTTTGTTTTAAATTTGCCATCCTAAAGAAGAATTGGAAAATGTATTTACTTTACGAAAAAAGAACTTGTCATGGAAGCTTCGACATTATTCGCTCTGTTTTAGTTGGAAGAAACTTATTTCACAAAAACGTAGCGAAGAACGATCGCTTTCGCAGATGGGCAAATATTACACGAGTCGCAAAGTACGAACAAATGTGAAGCGGGCACTCGCATGTGGGATGACCAATGAAAGAGGCTGAGACCACGGCGCAAGAGAAAAGCGTACTGTGGACAAGTCTATCCATCTTACTCGACAAATCTGGGGAAGAGGAGTCTCGAACGCACGAGGCCTCTCATGGGGCTTAATAACAGAAAAAAAAAAGATACAGACTGTAGACTTGGAAGTCACGAGATGCTGAGCGATCGGGCGACAACAACGAAACGGAGTGGTTTTATACAAGAACGAGAATGTCACGATATTGATCTCCCTTTTTTCAGATTTTACATTGCGCTATATTGACATTGATCAGCAAACAGTATAAACAAAATAGTAAATACAATTAAAAACATTACTAAATTAAAAGGGTCATGAGCCTAAAAATACATAAGTAGAAACTAAGTAAATTATGTGATGACAAACAAATTTTGTATAAATTCGTATTTAATGATAAAAACAGACATAAAAGAATAAAACAATGTAACTATGTATAATAAACAGACGTACGTTTCTGTCCATTTCGGACCATTTTCAATGTTAAAATAAATTAATATAACGAATAAATAACTACAAGATATAAATTTACATAATAAAATTCTTATCTTAATCGCAAATTAATCATCGCACCAAAGTCAGCAATCTCGCTTACGGTAGAAAAATTGGTCATCTATCGCTTATGTTAAAGTATGAGTGTGCCTTAAATTATAAGTGGTATTACACATTTGTGACAAGCTCGTATCTAATAAAAGATCAAAAAGAAAAAAAGAAAAACAATGAGAATAATATAATCTAAACTGAAATTTTCAAAAAACTAAGAGTAATAAGAACATTCTTCTAGAAGTATCGAGAAGAAGCGTCACTTCTTCTTGCGATTAAGATAAGAATTTTATTATGTAAATTTATAACTTGTAGTTATTTATTCGTTATATTAATTTATTTTAACATTGAAAATGGTCCGAAATGGACAGAAACGTACGTCTGTTTATTATACATAGTTACATTGTTTTATTCTTTTATGTGTTTTTATCATTAAATACGAATTTATACAAAATTTGTTTGTCATCACATAATTTACTTAGTTTCTACTTATGTATTTTTAGGCTCATGACCCTTTTAATTTAGTAATGTGTTTAAAATAGTAAATATTATCAGTAGATTTATGTATTTATACATTATGAAGTTTGACAATATTTATATGTATTATAATATTAATATAATATTTTTTATAATTTATGTAATATACGTACATAAAATTTAATATAATGTATCAATTTTGGAAGAATTTTAGAATATAATTTATGTACGTTTTTATTATTTTCTATATGCACATTAATTTTTTTGTATACTTATTATGAATTCATACCTATTGTGTTTTTATAATTATTATATAAATTTATACACATAAGTATTACAAATTCAACATTTCCGAAAATTTCTTTTCAAAATAAACGAGTATCGCAAGTTCGTTCGCACCATTTTACATCGATTTACAGTCGCATCTATTTAGGAGACTAATTGTGATGTCGGGAGGAGAATGAAGAGATCATTACGTCGTACATCATCCATTTATGGCCGCGTAGCCATCTGGTCGCTCAGCTTCGCATGAAGATAGAGCCGTTTCAAACGAAAGCCGACCTCCCGTGAGTATCGAGTATTTTGTAATGAGATGGAGGTTCATCGGGCTTTGATCGAGACTATGATTAACTTTCCTTTCTCTATCACATTCTCTTCAGCATCCTATTCTTCTTCATTGTCTTTCTTCAGTTTCCCAGGTTGCTTTCAAAGTCTTTTTGTAAGTCTTCTTAAAACGTTATTCTCACGAAATTAAACTGGCTGAGACATCCAGTTTATTTTAATAAATTTTTATTTTACATTTCTGTATAATCGTTTTTTAAAGACACCTCGACGGTTAAAAACAATTATTTTATTTGTTATTTTACATTGTGGGGTTTTATTTATATAATGTTTTCTTTTTTTAAAATATTGTATCCAAGAAGTTATATTATAAAGATGATCTCTTTCTCCCTCTCTTTCTCCTTCTCTCTCTCTCTCTCATTCACTCATAATTACGTCTCATTATTCCTTAACGCAAATTAAATTTAAGAAAATTACGTTTTATAGAAATTTGTGGGATTTAAATTCTCGGTTGTTAAAAAACTTCGGAAATCGATTCTTGTCGATCAAACAAGAAATGCAGACTTTCTGTAATTGGTTCCGTTCGATGTTCCGGGTCGTTGTTTTCGAAATGTCAAAGATACGAATAACTTTCGCAATCTCGTAGTCTTCCACCAAAGTAGGTGTCCATTGATCCATGCATGCGGCGCCAAACGAGAATTCATTGACTCGATGAAGAACTTCAGCGAGAGAACAGTGCTCCACGACGGAACGGGGTTCTGGATTTCCAACTCTCGATTGGAAACTTCCCACACTTCTCGCGATAGTTGGAAGTCAACCCAATGATTTTATGCGCTTTTGAATAGCATTCTGTTTTATTCTCTATGTCAACGCGTGAAAAACGCGAAAGCGTTACTTAACGTAAGTCGCTTCCGGAGGTAATTATGCTGAAGTTAAATAAAAGGGATGACTGTTGAAGAAATTGTACATCAAACAGAAATCGATGTGACGAGAAAAACACTGCGATATATCTGACTCTAATTAAAATTATTATTATTAACAATATATTGTATATTATTAATTGTTTTTCGATTTATTGACATTTGAGAACATTATGGACTTGTTTACAATTTTCTTTAAAAAGTAAATAAAAATCAAACAAATATTAAGCAGAATAAACACGTTAAAAAAAGTAACAAATTATTTTTAAAAATACGTCATTTCTAAAAAAAAAAGAGTATTTGTAAAAATAATTAAAATTTTAATTAATATAACGCTTTTTTATTACGGGTTTTCTATAAAATTGCATATTTAAAATTTTGTGAAGAATAGTTATCAAAAAAGAAAGAAAATAATATCCGTTTTACAATATTTAAATTTTTCACCGCTGGGGCGATAAAAACACTGCAGGTGATTTTCAAGCTTATTTAAGATAATCAATTAGACTCACAATTTTATCAGTTAATTCAAAATAAAAGATATAATAAAGTCATACTAAAATTACTCTTTTGCGCGTTAATAATATAGCAAATGCGATATCTATTATATATATTCTATAATATATTATGATAGTGTATACCCTCTTATAGAAGTAGATAAATTAAACTCACAATTTTATACATATCAGTGAATTAAAAACAAAAGATATAATAAAGTCGTACTAAACATTACTCTTTTGTGCCCTAATAGTAGCAAATACGATGTCTATATTACGATGATGTACCCTCTTATAGAAGTAGATCACGGCCATCATATATTGATAATTAATATTAATGTATGATATAATTATCATATGAATCGAAAGATTTTAATGTGTTTTCGTATTCTAATCAATATTATATTACATAAGGCGAATTATACGTGTATGATGGCAAAATGTGTATAAAAAGAAGATTTTATTTGTATCGTGAGATATGCATTGCGGCACACACAATTGCAAGTACATTGAAGAAATAGCTGGATCATTTAAGAGTAGAGACTCATCATCGAAAGTTTATAAATTTTAGAGTTCTCACAGTAATTAATATTTTTTATTATTACTATGTACATTAAAAGTATTAAGTTATTATCACACACCATGTATATTAATAATATTATACATATTTTTAAATGTATAAAATTAACAATTATTGTTGTTGTGTCAAAATCGATGCAAAGGCATAGATAGCGTTTTCTTTGGCCAGCGCGAATGTGCAGAGCACGCACTTGCAAGTGCGTTAATTTCCGTGAATCCACCAGCGCCAGGAAACGATTTCTTGCCGCGACACGACATCGGGTAACAGGTGGAGAGGCACGGGGAATCCTGTCGTCGGTGATGATCGCCGACGACAACGCGGCAGGCGGTCGGCTTCTTTCGTACAACTTCTTCGAGGGAGACTCTAGATCCATGTTTCATGAGTTACCTCGCGCACGTCGGAAAGGGTTAAGGCCACCGCGGGTGCCGCGAAAGTCACGATCGCCACGATCTACGCGTCTCCCAAGACTTCCCCTTTCGCAGGGGAAAACTGAAAATCTCGCGGAGTTCTCGGAGATGTCGCAATGTTCCATTTCTAAATGTCTGTGCAAGTCATGAGAAGAAAAGAAGATTTATCGGTGAAGTCTTTTTATTCGACGTTCATTTTTGTGATGCCAAGTTTATTTTTAATAAATACTTATATTGATACGTAATTCTTTTAAGAGAAAATTTGTTGTGATTATTTACTTTTTCATATTCTCTAAAAATAATATTTATACCGTTTGTTAAGTACATCCGTCATATACATTATTTATATCTATATTTTTAGATATTATACAGATTATACGGATTAAAAAGACTAAAAGCTTGTCTTTCTTTTAAAATTATAAGTTACTACAATTTTAACTGATTAATAAAATTGCCGTTAAAAATTATATTAATTTCGCCTAAAAGTTTAATTAAAGATACCTCATATGTTAGTAATTGTCGAAAACTAAATTTATTTTAAACGAGCTAATTTCTTGTAGGTAATCAATACAAAAATTTCTACAAATTTTTCTCTTTTTCTATCTGCAAGTTACCTGTAAGAAAATTAATTCGTTTAAGAAAAATTTAATTTTAGTAATTATTAACGCAAAACATCTTTATAATAGTTAAATTTTTAAACAAGAGTGATTTAAAATAATATTCTATTTAAATGTCATTACAATTATATAAGATATATAGAAATTAAAAATTCTATAATTTTCTTATATCTTCTTCAATATGTACGATATAAATGTATAATATAGCGAAATGTAGTGGAGGGTGCAGTATGTCTAAATTACACACCTCTAATATCTTCCTGACCCCATTTAGAGAATTTATCATGACAAAATATGGCAAAGTTTAACAGTGCCATGTGACACTGCGGGATAGTAAAGATTAAGTATATCACACACCGGGACACACCAGCGTTGCTTCATTGCGTACACGATCTCAAAGACGATGAACTTCAAAGGAATTTCAAATTACAGTGAAAGAAGGTCAAAGGTGCTCGTCCGCGACGAAAGAAAATCGTATTTAAGCTTCCACGAATTAGGTCGCGGCTCGGTCGCTCCACCAAAATATAGTTAATAAAACATTGCGAAGTAAGACCCAAATAAGCTACGAACGTTCAACACTTAAAGTTGTTTAAATAGCATAACTCCGAGTGGATTAACTACGCTTCGTAAAATAGGTACGCCTCGTGCTAAATAAGTACACGAAAACTCTCTGGGAAAATTTTCCCTCGCGCACAGAGACTCAACGGTACCTTTTAATACAGACCGTCCCCATAAACATGCGTTAAAATTAATTGAGATGTGACTGAGTCTCCATGACTTTTTAAATCACGAAACTAGAGGTAAGATTTCTAAATATTATTTTTGCATCTTACCAAGCATTAAATTTTCCAAAAGAAAATGGAAAACGAACACAGATATACATGGACAGCTTTTAATAAACCAAAATTACATCTTTTTCAGTAAAGGACGACATAAACTAATGATCCTTCCTGTGCCACAGAGAGTCTCGCGAAATTTAGGTGGATTCGAAAATCCGAAAATTCGAATTCTCACTATGAATACAAATATCCGATGAGGACCGCCTATGTAATATCCCGTTTATCTCGCTCGTTCGTTCGTTCGTATCGTAAGTCGTCGGTGTGTGGCGAGCTTTAAAAAGCCCGACATTCGCCGCGGAAGTGGTGCTACTCTGAATCACCACAGCAGCACACCGGCGATATTCCTTTCTGATCGATGCGCTCGCGACGATACGGCGCCTGCAGACAGTCCTTTACGCGGCCCAGCTCGAACGAAAGCTGGTACACGCCGCACGAGCAACGCCGAAGAAAACCGGAGTCGCGTCGATGATGATCGGTGTTACACGCCAGTTGATCGGTTGATCGGGAAACGGTGATCCCGTTGTTTTTTATGCGGAAGTAGATCGGACGAGGTGGAACGTCCGCGAGATTGGAATCGAAAATGAGATGTGCACATGCAGCAGTCATTAAGATCGCCTCGAAATTTTCATCGATGCGAGACATACATTTTACGGAATACTCAATTAATATCCTTAATCGGGTAAAAAATATTCGTGAGATTGAAAACGAGGATAAAAATAAGATAGCACGTTCACGCAAACGCAGAATTGGAATTTTTAATATTAAAATTATAATATAATTTTATCTCGACAGCGATTCTAATCAGTTAAAATTGAGACACATGGAAAATATATATATTTATTAAATATAATGTTATAACAATGAAGGAAGAGAGGACAGCAGAAATGACAGAAATGACGATAGAAGAGAATAGGTGACATATTAAATTTGCCATTAAGCGTTTACCATACCAGTTTTCCATAATGGATTTCTAGTGTAGCGGATTTAATAGACATTTTGATACCACAATGACGTCAGTATTGTTCCGCCCGTCAAAATGGTGCTGCGAGAGAAAACGCGTCAGCTGGGATATAATAAACTTCTGGAACGCACGCATGTTCATAAATATTGACAGCCAGCCGACATAATTATTAATTACCTCGTAATTACTCGTGCATTTCATTAGGACCGCATTTGCTTTGTGGACCTGGAATGTGACAAGTGGCTTTTGAGCTTGTCGCATGCATTAAAATAATTCAACAATGTATTATGTGAATTATAATGTTTCGATAATATAATAACAGCGTGGTATACTTATATGTATATGTGTAACATTATACAGTTTTGTGCTTTGTAATATAGTTGCAAATAATTAAATTAAAACAATTAATGATAAAAAACATCATTGTGAATTGGAAAACAATTGAACGCTTCGATAAATGCAATTTCTCTGTATTAATAATGAATCTTTAATCAGAAAGCATAAATTCCGATAATTTAAATACATAAAATTACATTTAACGTAAATTTCTCAAGCAGAATAATCGTCTCTAGATATATTATTATTTGTTAACATTAATTTCACTTATTTTTTATCTACAGAACATACATGTCTTTATTCAAAATGAATGTAATACCACGAAATTGCGACACAGTAAATATTGCGTGGTACTTCGCAAATAGCTATTTAGTATTTGAATCGTCAAAGTAATTTTAATTATCAAACAATTGCGAATACAAAGTGCAGCCCTTTATAAGCTGTCTCACGCGTCCTATTGTAACATGTTACGTTCATTTATAACGATACGTTTAATAATAAATATTACAAATTTCTCTAATATTTCCTTATTAGATAAAATAAACCAAGAATAAACTTACTTTTAATTACATAATTTTATGAAATTGTATAATATAACGGAAAATACGAATAAAAGATTATATTAATATAAACAATATTAATATTTTGTAATTATTATGATATAAATAGAGGAAAGGCTCCTATTATGAGATACCGAATTCATTTTGGGTAAATGCTAGAAGTCTATGGGCAGAATTTAAAAAAATAATAGGTTATTTTGAAGAAAATTTAATAAGCTTTAAAATAATGTTATATAAAATTTAATTCAAATTTAATTTTTTTTTTGAAAATTAAAGAATGTAAAAAGTGAGCAAATCGCAAAGTCAAAAAATTGTGCTCCTAATATGAGATGTCCCGAAAAATCGATAGTAAAACGTAAAGTATATCAGTATTGCAATTAAAAACTTTACTTAATGTTTCTTACAAACAAACACAGAACGCGAAAAATGAGTATAGGATATATTATTCCCAGAACTCGTCTTCAGGTAGTTGAAATCAAGCATCGCAGAAATAGGCACTCGATGGTTGTCCTTTTTATTATTATACAATAACATTTATACTTTAGCGATTTTCACTAAGACGTGAGAGCATCGATTATTTCATATTAGAAATACCCTGAGTATCTCATATTACGATTTTCACGCCTTACGGTTTTGCGATCATCAAATCTAACTTCCGTAATTAAGCAATTTAATATATCCCGTATTTTTCTATTAGTACGATCTTACTCTATCACTACATGAAGAATTTATTACCAAATATTTATTTATTAAATAATAAACAAGGTTTAAAGGCTCATCTCAATGAAACTTGAAGACATCCAAATTCTCAAATCTTTTTTATGATGACTACGGGCATGATCTAATAATGAATTTTCTACTAAACAATTTTCAATCCAAGAGCAATAAATTCATGGTGGAATAGATAGCGTCTATTAGTTTAGCAGAAACGCCGCTATCTCATATTAGGCGCCTATCTCATAATAGGGGGCTTTCCTCTACATTAAGTAAAAGCGGATTATAATTAAAATTATTTATTAATATGGTAATTACCGTAGAATAAATCGTAAAAAGAAAATATTTTAATGGAAAATAAAAGATAGATTGTACTAAATGAATTATTCTTTTCTTCTAAAACATCTCTTTGTAATGTCAAAAAATAATTTGAACTTAAAGAATACAGCAAAGGTCAGCTTTAATCCTCAAATGATACGAAATTCAAAAATTATTAAGATTTACATGCGATTTTCTCGTAAGAATTGAGCCACGAGAAACGTAATTCGAATCGTGTCTCAAGAGAAACATCATCCGAGTTCTTTATGCGAATCGTGATCAGATATGTGTAGTCACGAATATCAAATTGACTCTCGAGATCCATTTAAACTATATTCCATCTCAAGACTATCGTTTCGGCTGATTTTCTCAGCTGATTATGTACGTGAGTCTAAGTTACGTAGCAGGCAATATAAATCTCATTCGTTATAAGAATTTACAATCAGAATATAAAATTATGTTTATCACCGAAAGCCGAGTGCATCCTTCTATGATCGCTGACATATTAAAAATGTTAATTGACTAATCCTTTGATGGATTAGAAGCGGCTACCTCATTTGAGGTCATTGCCTTTTATTTTGTTTGAACTACTCGCTTTATGAAACTTAATTTATGGGGTTATTTGACAGGTAATACTTTATTCAAACCTGAAGTAAATTACTTTGTTAGAAGTGCTCCAATCCTTAAAAGATTAAAAACATGTTAAATTATTGAATAAATGAAGTTGAGAAAAGTGAGAGAATAGAATACGATATGATTAGCAACCTCGCTGTCTATGTGGAAGAAAATGAAATTTTGGACGAAATGCGAACTCGTCGAACGGAAGCTCACATTAATCCGCGGCGTTATGCACTTCCCATTTTCCGCCACTGCCTCCCTCGTCATAGTTCTGTTCTCTCACTATCCGCTTTTCGCTTCATTTCGCCGAGTCGCGTTATGATACGGCGATATTTACCGTGATGGCGTACGGCCAACCGGAGAGAAGCCAGCCGTTTGCTCGATGTGCCGATGCACTACGACCGGACATCGAAAATACGAAAAGTGATCATATATTTCCGTTTTAATGCTAACTCCAAGAATGAAGGTTCGCCACTTAACTCGCGTGATTAAATTCCGCGGAGAATAATTTATCCTACGTCTTCTTCAATTTATGCATCGTAGGAAAAATCGTTTCGGTAACCAAGAATCATTTTTATTTTATTATTGCCTCTCTCCAAACATTTTTCACCTAAGATTGATGAAAATTTTGTCCCAATTGTAGCACAACAGTGCCTGCAAATAAGGGCTTATATGCGTTTTTTTAGCGCTTTGCTAACACTTTGTAGACGCTGCACTGAGAAAAAAATTAGTCAATTTTTTAAAATAAATATTTAATTTAATACAGCCAACTAAACATTTACTTACAGTAAATAAATATTTGTTCAGTAAAAAAAAGATTGTTAAATCAAATTAATATTTCTTGTATCAAATAAATATA